>NW_027530521.1:3568007-3576332 GCF_008692635.1 Crocuta crocuta | reverse complement strand
CACATCTGGGAGAACCTCAAAAATCTCCATTCCCACTCTGAAACCTGATCAGAGACGCCCTCCACCTCCCCACCACCATTTGCAACACCCTAGTGCCCTCGAGGCTGGACAAGGTGAGGGGCGGGGCTCTTGGTCCTAGGCAGAGAACTTGACCATACAGGATGTAGCTGCAGGCACCCTCACCGCCCTCACACTTTCCTCCCTCATAGGCAGACTAAGCCCAAACAGCCTCCGTTTTACAAGTGAGAAGATTGAGGATTGAGTAGCACCATGGAGATAAAGGGACTGTTCCAAAGGCACATTTCCATGGCAAAGCCAAGACTTGAACCCAGGTCTCTTTTTTATTTTTTATTTTTATTTTTATTTTTAATGTTTTATTTATTTCTAGGAGAGAGAGACAGCGTGAGCAGGGGAGGGTCAGAGAGAGAGGGAGTCACAGACTGAAACAGGCTCCAGGCTCTGAGCTGGCAGTCAGCACAGAGCCCGACGCGGGGCTCGAACCCACGAACCGTGAGATCATGACCCAAGTGAAAGTCGGACGCTTAACCAACTAAGCCACCCAGGCGCCCCTTGAACCCAGGTCTCTTGTTCTCCGGAGACCTGGAGGGAGAGAAGGAGGAAGGGAAGAAGGAGCCTCAGGCTTTTCAGCTACCAGAGAAGATCCAGCGAATCTGTGGCAACTTCCTACTTCCCCCAACTTCTCTGAGACCTCCTCTTACTGGGCGACGTTAGGCCCACCTGGGAAGGGGGTTTGGGGGCTTCTAAGGAGCCACAAACCCCGTGGACAGCCCTTCCTGCCAGGCACATGCCACAGCCTGAGGTGGGGCTTCCCCATCCCACCACCAGCCCCAGTGAAGGAGAATCGCCAAGTTATTGATCTTTCTCCCACTCCAGACCTGAGGGGGGCGCTGTGCCCAGCGCTTCCCAGAACCTCCCTGCCCCCCAAGGCCTGGCATGGCGACAGGCGAAGTTCGGTGAGCAACCAGTAAGTAGAATCAGCATCTTAGTCCCCTCGTCTGTGAGAGAGGACATTTGGGCCAGCAGACATTGGGTGTCTCTTCCAACACCGAGTGGGATGCCCACCCCAACACCATGACCCACTGTGGCTGGAGGGGGAGTATCAGAGCTCCGGGACGCGGCCAGTGCCTCGGCCAGGCAAGGGACTATCCCAGAGAGGAGGAAGCTGGTCATATGGCCTCAGCTAACCCCCTAATCCACACGGTTTCCACCACTTAGGGAAGAAAGCTTGGCTTAGGGAACCTTACGGAGATCAGGAGTGTCAGGCAGGACACAGGCGGCTCGGGATGGGTCCCTGCAGTCCCAGAGGGACCTCCGCCAATGCTCTTCTGTTGCCTTGAATCCCCAGGCTCTCAGGATGGAGGCCACCTCATTTCTCAGGAGAGTGGGACCGCAAGCACCTGCCCTATTTGCTGCACACAGAGAGCATGTGACTTCCTGGAGGAGTTACAGCAGAGGAAGAGGGTGGCTGAGCCCCGCAGACACTCCCCCAGCCCCTGCCCCCCATCCCTGGCAGCGCAGCCAGCAGTGGGAGGGAGAAAACACAGCTGTGCATTCCGCCTCCCCACTAACCTGGCTACACGGCTCCGTTTCTCCCTGGGTCTCCCTTTGCTCATCCGCTAAATGGGATCAGCAACATGCATTAGGGTGGCCCCCATGATGGTTTCTCTTCCACAGCGAGCCACACGGGGCAGAGGGTATACTCAAGGGTTGGAGGGGGTGTCTTTGTGGTGGACCTTGCCAGGGCCTCAGGAAGACCCTAGGGCTCTGTGTCTACTGACCACATGGGGACTCTCCTGCCACTCAGTGAGTCAGCCTTCCTGGGAAGCTGAGAATGGTGGCTGGGAAGGTCAGAGGCACTTAGTTACCGTCTCCCAGCAAACGACCCTGGCGGCAGAGGCTAAGCCTGCCACAGGAGGCCCCAAGGGGTGTCCCTGCCTGGCCCAGGGGCCCCCCTACCACGCATGCAGCCCCCCTGCATGGGGAACAACAGGTGCAAGGGCGGGAGGAGGTACGTGCACACAAATTAGTCCACATGGCCACCTCCTGGAACACATTTGGACAGCAGGACTCGGACCCAACCGATATGGGGGCTCACACGCCAGCCTGAGTTCACACTGTGCACCGGTTCATGAAACCCCCCAGGCCTCCACTCACACAGGCAAAGGGACTGGGATATGCTTACCGGCGGCCTCGTCCCTGCTTGAGGAAGGAGACCCCGGCTCTCCATTCACCCTTCCAGCCAGTAAACATTATGTCCAAAGATCTACACTGGAAGGATCTAAGCTCTAGGACAGCAGGCAGGCCCTCTGTTCTCTCCCAGGGGAAAGTCNGGGGGGGGGGGGGGGGGGGCGGGGAGGTAAGTGGAGACCGGGGACATGAGCAGACTGGAGGAGCTGGGAACCCCAGAGCCTCAGCTTCAGCCTGGCCACTCGTGGGCACCAAGACACTCCATAGTTGGCTCCTCTCCAAATTTAAACACAAGCCGGGAGTCTAGAACCTGCATTTGACCGGGGCCCTCCGGGACCACCAGCCCACTTATCCTGGGAATTGCTGCCCACGTTGTCCCCTGCCTCTTAGCTCCCTTCAGGGAACCCTCAGGACCTGTGTGTGCTTCCGGGAGACTCTTTTCTGTCCACTGTATCCAATTTCTCCTGGACAATGTAAGGGAGGAGGGCAGGAAAACGGGGTGAAGGTGGTCCGTCCAGACTGGAACCATCACAGAATCTCCTAGAGGACTTTTGGAGATTTTCCAAACTCCTGCGTTTCAAAAATTCAGACCCAGGAGAGGGGGGTAAGGGTTTTCCCAAAGCCACGCAGGTCATAGAGAGCACAGCAGTGGAAACCCGCCCTGATATACCATCACCCTGCCCAGCATGCAGACCCCGCTGGGCCGTAGCATCGCCGCCCAAACCTCCACAAACCCCCAGTCTCCGCGAGGGCCCATGGGGTGTGCAGAGAACCAGCTGCTTTGCCCCGGTCCCCCGTCCGTCTCCAGCAGTCCCTCTGCAAGGGCCTTGGAGCTGACGCCCACACTCCGCGCTCGCGGCCCCCAGTTTGGAAGGAGAATCCGCTTTAAGGCAATCTGCTTAAGAATCCAGTAAGGCGCGCACCCACTCTCCCTCTTTCTGGAACACGCAGCGGCGCCTGCGCCCAGCGTCTCTGAGCTGAGTCCGCGTTCTCAAGCAGAAGCACGGCGCAGTGGCTGGTAAAGACAGGTACTTGGTGGGTGATGGCGCCTCTCTCTCTCTCTCTCTCTCAGACACACACACACACACACACACACACACACACACAACTAGTATTCGCCAGTAACCCTCCTCTCCAAAAAGGCACAGCGGGCGCAATGGAGCTCCATGGTGACCCTGTCTGCCTCTGGAGCCAAAACCTGAAACTGCCCGCTGCCCTGAATCGCCACCCTTGCAAGTCCCCAGCCGTTTGCTCCTCTGGACCTCCCCCCAGCCTAGCCGCAACTCCCTTTCTACCCCTCCCTCTCCTCCTTGGTGCCTGTGGTGCCTTCCGGTGGGATGGGGGTAGAGAAGAGGGTCTTTGCTAAGGGACATAATGTGCTGGGCATGGGAGGTGGGTGGGAGGGGCTGGTGTCTGGGCCCCCAGAACACCTCTCTGGACACCCTGGAAGCTTCTACGAAAACTTTGAGTCAGCCTTTATAGGGAAACTGGCTCTCAGGCAACGGAGCATTGGCCGACCCAGGTAACCTTGACCCCCCTGTATGGGGTGAGTAAGGAGAATCTTGCAAGGAGGTGGGGGTGTGGCCCATTAGCACATTTGTAGACCACAGCAGAAGGAGGGGGGCTGCACCTGGCGGGGAGAGGTTCCTGGGGGCCACAAATAACTCTGATCCCGGAGAAGCAGCAGCCTGGGGCTGGGACGGATTGCTGGCTGGAGAGTGATGCCTCTTCCTTCTGCAAAAGGGAACTGTTTGGAAGAAAGGTCTCTTGTGTCTAATCTAGACCAGTGGAAGCCGAGTGGTGCCCAGCGCCCCTGAGCATGGGCAACCCTGGGTCTTAAACTATGAATTCACGGAGCAGTACCAGCACATGGCTGTCTTGGTTTCCTAATCTGATGACCCGCTTTGTCACTTTAGCGAAGACCGAAGACCGGGGAACCCCGTACATTCAGAAGCACGTGGCCAGATGGCGCCTGGCAGGCGCATACCGGGCTCTCACTGCCCCACCCAAAACAGTGCCTGGGTCTAGATGGGGAGGGTTGGGGAGGAGGGGTCGTGGCAGGAGGCTTTGGGTATGGGGAGCCCTCTCTAGCCAAGTACTGGGTCGCAGCCTGTCTTCCCTTCTCCCCAAAACGTGTGCATCACCAAGTCCGGCTTCCCGATTCCGATTCCGACACCCATGCCCTGGGAGCCTCCGGTGCTCCAGGCAGGTTTCCCCACATGCAGCTTCAAGCACCCTGGTCCAAGGGCCAGTGGAGAAGCCTGAACCCAGAGGAGCGGAGACCTCACCCGCATAACTGCACCGGCCTCCCTATTTCCATGTTCTGCTTCATATTTCCATTTGCCATCAAAACAAAGCCACGAGCAGAGGTGCAGGAGAAAAGCGCCGAGACCGACCTAAAGGTGTCCGGGGGGGGGGGAAAAGTGTGCCCAGCTGCTCGCCAAAACAAAGTCCTTAGGGACTTCGGAGAAATTTAACCAATGGTATTTTAACTTGTTTCCCTACCCCAGCTCCGTTTTGCAGCCCCTGTGGCGGGGGCTTAGGAGACTCTGGGAGAGCCCCGCCGCCACCGCATTGAGGTTTCTGGTGCAGCCGGGAAGTCGTTTTCCAGTCCGGGTGGTACAAATGCCCGGGTGTCCAAGGTCACCCTACTCAAGAAACACAACAGTCGCCAGTGGGGGGTGGGGGGAGCTCCCCAGCTCTCGAAGTCTCTTCTGAAATTTTCTTAAAACAACTCACACAAAAAAATTCCCCCCAAATTTTCGTGTTCATACACATCTGTATCTTGATCTAGACGGTAGTTATACAGGCGTACACACACGGAACGACTCTTCAAACTTTCCGCTTAGCTGTGTACTACTACACTGTATATAAATTATAATAAAGAAAACTGTGCAAATTAATTGATTTTAAAATACTAAACCCTTAATCTAGGTCTTCTGTTTTTCTATTTAAGCTCATATGAGTTTAGGCAGACTGTTCAAGCCGCTGGTGGCTACAGAAATTAACCACGTAAAACATTAAAAGCATTTTCCTTCTCTACATNCTCACGAGCTGCTGTTTTTTTCTCCATCATGCTACAATCACCCACCGCCTCTTAACTGCTTCTTCTCCAGTGTCCATTTCTCGCTGTTTTATTTTGGGCTTCTCTTATACAAAACCACACGCGGTCCTTTGACTAACTTCGAATATGATCCGGGCGGAGGTTACACATTTGGTGGTGTATGGATTGTGTCGGCACAGGGAAAGAAATATCCTTAGCATTCAAACACTGCGTCTAATTCGACAAATCTGGAGCAGCCCTTCGGCGGCACCCCAGGGGTCTCCGGCCTGGCTTNCAAGGTAGCGGCTAGCAACGCAAACCTGCGTGCACCGAATCGAAAGCGAAAGAGAGGGAGGGAGCAGGGCTGCTCCCTGAAGCGTCCTGGGGCGCATGGCGGAGGCCGCGGCTCTGGGAGGCGGCCGGGGGGTTTCGGGGGCAAGGCGCCGGGGCCCTCACTGGGGAGACGAGGAAGCTCTTTGTGCCGCAGAGAAACGTTGGTCTCCAACCTGGAGTGTCTGCTGGGTCGCACGGGGCCAAGGACGGGCCAGGGACCAGCAAGGACTTCGAAGGCCGAAGTGCGCACCCGGAGCCCGGCGAGGTCGTGATCGCAGCAGGCGCGTTCGTAAAATCGAAATTATCCCCTGCACCCGGAGGGGACTGCGAAATCATCTTGTTCATCAAGGGCCTGCAGCTTGGGAGGATTCTCACCTCCACTTTCCACAGCTCAGAGAAGACCGGTGGCCGGGGACTGGAGGCGGCTTCCCGGCTGCAGCGCGCTCTCTCCCCGTGGCCCCGGCGCAGCTCCTAGGCCGGAGCGCTTGGACGCGAGGAGTGGTTCTCAGGGCTGAGGTCCCGGAGGAGGTCTCCCGAGCCTCGCCTTCCTCTAGTTGCAGTTACACCGATCGAGACCCCGCTTCCAGCCGAGGGACCAAAAGAGCCGGGAAGGAAGGTCGCAAAGTCCAAGCTACCCTCGGTCAGCCAGACAGCAGCCCTGGTAGAGCTTAGCTCTGGAGGCCTTGAGCTCCTGGGAACACCCCCAGGATTTTTCGTAGAATCTCATTTACCCCCTTTTGAGTCCACACTCTTCAAGCGTGGGAGAGAACTGCCATCGGCGTGTGCCTCAGTTTCTCTGCTTGCTGGCCGCCCACAGAGCTGACTCCAGATGCCCTCCTCCCAGCTGCCTGTGTAAAGGGCAGAGCCTCACCTCTTGGTGTCTCGGTTTCTCATCTTAGACTCCATGTGCCTAATCTCATTTTTACAAGGGCCAGAAATCTCTTCCCGGCCAGGAAAGACTACACAGAGCTGTGTGCTGTTTGTGGCTTTGCCCTGAGCAGTGCCTCTGTCTCAGGCAGCAGGGGCATGCGGGGCCCTACAGCTGATTTGGGGCTGCCTTCCGTCCCCATCTGCAGCTTGTGGCTTTGCCCAGAGCAGGGGCAAAGATGTGGGGGCTCACGGGTTCCCAACAGCTGACTAAGTACCTGGAGGAGGGTACACCACATTCTCGCTCTCTCCCGTGGGGGGGGGGCACTCACCATCCAGTGATGTCAGTTACCAACACTCTCTCCCCACCATGCAGATGAGGAAAGGGCTTTAGAGGAGTAACTTGCTCTACTAGGTAAGGCAAGTAGAGGAAGGGCCAGGCTGGTGTGGGGCGCTCAGCAGGGCTCTGAGAGGGTGTCCAGAAGGGGCCAGCCCTTTCCCCCCTCCCCCTGCACCTGAAGGCATCTTCCAAACAAGAGGTTGGAGGCAGCTTGGGACCTCTTCTTATGTAACGTCTCTTCCTCCTTGGGGAATCCAGGGCAGTGGGAGAGAAAACACATCAGGTCCCTGGCTTTGCACAATGGACCTCCATGGTTTCCCCAGGCTGTGACTTGCTCTCACCTGATAGTCCCCTAAGACGGGACCCGGAGGAGCCTGGGTGAGGCCAGGAGGAGGGAGCCTGAGCCAGGGCGAGGCCCTGGCCAGCGGGTGCCTGCTGACAAGGGCTGACAGCCCCTGCCTGCCTGAGTGTGGAAGGAGCACCTGTGTGGGTGTCTGTGATCTGAGTGCCTGATCTCATTCCAACAGGATGGTGCAGAGGGAAGGTGGAGGAAGTGGGGAAAGGCCACCGGGTCTTTCTAAATCTGCTCTCGGTCCTGTCCTTGGGTTTGGGAATGTGTGACTATGTGCGAGGCCACACGAGTGAGCGTATTTGGTGTGTGACCATGTTGGCTCATGAAGAAGAGGTTGTGTGTGTGCGTGTGCTCAAGTGTATGACTGTGTAAAAATGGGTCAGCAACCACCTACAGAGCCAGTTCGGGGCCTTTGGGAAAGCTAGTTTGAATGTAAGAAAGTGTGTTCGTGCTGTTTTCCTAAGGCACGGAGGCCTCCACCATGTCCTATGTCTCTTCATCCAGCCTGGGCCAGTGCAGCCAAAGGCATTGCTCTGTCCCCACTAGCTCATCTCCAGGGCCCTGCCTGAAGGCCAAGGTCTCAGATAGAGTGTGTACCCAGGGCTCCTAGCCCAGAGAAGATTCTTCCCTCCCCTCTGGGGTTCTCTCTGCTGGCCTGGGGCTCATCAATCCCGATTCGGTGGGAGAGAAGGCCGATAGGCTCCTGAGCTGCTCTGGTCTCAGGCCTCCGGTTCCTCCACCACCGTTGCTGAGCAATGGGGGCCCAGGCCTATGGCCTGCCTGTGAGCTCAAGGGGGCCTGGAGGTCATTTAGGCCTCGGGTTCCCCGTTGGCCCAAATCAGGACCCAGAACCTTCGTTCTCCCCCCAGCACCTCGCTGCCTCGGGCTCTGCGGCTCCCTGCCTTCCTGCGGGTCGGTCCTGAACCATTGTTCCGAACGAGGCCAGCCGCCCCCCAGGTTAGCCACGGAAGAAACGCCTGGAGCGTGAGCCGGCCTGTCTCTCCGCGACGAGCCGCGCTTGTGGGGTGCGTGGGTTTGGGGGGGACGAGCTGGGGCTCCGATGACTCCCCGGGCGTCCGGGGCCCGGCACCCGTGTGGCCCCCCGCCCTGTTCCACCGCATCCCGGGCGCGCTTCGCCGACCGCGCCGGGCTCCCGGCGGGCTCGGCACCTGCGACGCCCCC
>NW_027530521.1:3548914-3567926 GCF_008692635.1 Crocuta crocuta | reverse complement strand
GTTCGCCTCGGCGCGCCCGGGACCGGGGCGCAGCGTCCGCTCCAAAGGCGGCCCCGAGGGCGGCGCAGAGCGAGCGGTTTGGGGAGCCGGCGAAGACGGGGAGAAACCAAGTCCGGGTCGTATTTAACGGCCCAAACGCGCCGAGCCCTCGGCTGGGGGATATGAAGGTGGCAGGGCGGGTCCCAGGGACCCTTCGGAGCAGTCGGTTCCTATTTAACGACCCAGAGCCACCCCGCTGTTCGGCCCCGCGCCTCCCCAGTCCGCCAAGTCCTGCCTCCCGAAAGCCGAGTGGGCTTCGAGCGCTCGAAAGCTTGGGCCCCGGGGTCCCCAGCCCCGAGCGCCCCGCACGTGCACTCACCGTAGCAGGGGACCTGCAAGGCCGCGTTGTGGCCGCCGCTGCCTTCCTGGAGTTTGAGGCTGCCGTCCGGGNGGGGTGCCGCCAGGTCCTGCTGCCCCGCGCCGTAGCGGCCCCGGCTCTTGGCGTCTCCGAATCCCTGCCCTTTGGCGGCGGCCGAGAGGAAAGTTGTGCCGAACTTCTCGCCGCCGGGGTATGCCCTAAAAGGCGAGGAGCCCTCCCGGCTCTGCGACACCGGGCTGTAGTAGGCGTCCATGGCAGCCGCCGGCGACTCGCAGTAAGAGACACAAGTCTCAGCATTCATGCCTGGCCTGCGCGGGCGACGGGCGGGGGCGCGAGCGAGAGCGCGAGGACGCCACCGCGCGCCTTGGCCGGGAGTTTGGAGAGGCGAGGAGGCGGTGGCCTTGCGCCCCGCGCCTGCCTGCTCGCCCTCCTCCCCTCCACGTCTCTCTCTCTCTCTCTCTCTCTCTCTCTCTCTCTCCCCCCTCTCCTTCAATCTCTCTCTCCCCTCTCTCAATCTCTCTCTCCCCTCCTCCTCTCTCTTCCTTCTCCCTCCCCACAGCTGGCCCAGGGAAAGAACGGAGGGCTGTAAAAAGATTCAGATGTTTCGGAAAGTTGACCAGATCTCCCAAACCCTCGTAAGGTTTTTTTTTGGGGGGGGGGAGAGTGAATTCCACCCCCCAGACTCTCTCTTTCCTTCTCTCCCTCTCCCCCCACCCCTGCTCCTCCCTTCCTCTCTCTCTTAAGAAGATGCTACCAACTCGTTTGCTGGGGATTAAACCCGGAGGCACCCGAGGGCCTTTCGGATTCTAGGGGATTCTAGGCCCTGAGAGGTGACTGGCGCTGCCCTGCCCCCCTCCACAGGACTCCTGAGGCTAGGCGTAGAATTGGCAGATCCAAGATTTGGCCTAGGAGAGGGGGGCATGCAAACTTTAGTTACAAATTAAAAGAAAGAAAGAAAAGAAACAAAAAACACCCAAAAGGTTTTAGGTGGAGTCTGAAGGGTCCCTAGACTCCCCGATGTGGGTGAGTCCTTTGGACACTTGCCTTCGAATTTATGGGCGCAGCTCCGGGCTTTCCCACTTTTCCTCTGTTTCCAAAGCCTCTTCCCCCGTTCTCGATCCCTCCACGAAATTAACACACACTCCCGGCAGGAGTCCTGTGCCCGCCACTTTCCCCTCTTATTAACTCTTTCCCTCCCCTAGAAGGGCGCTGGGTCAGGGTGCCAAGGGGCCCGTGTTCACTCAAGCACCAAGAGATCCTCCATGCGCCAGGTTGGGGAAGCCTTACAGCTCGGTCCCTTCGCTCCCCTCCTGGGACAGAGCCCTGCTCTCCCCAGAACTGCACCCAGCCCCGGGGATTCTCTGGGTCTCTGTCTCAGTGTGTGGGGTTGAGAGCAAGGAGTTGGGAGCCCTGATGGCTGCACCTGGTCCTCACGCTGTCACCTGCTCAAGGCTTGGGGTAAGGGTGAGGTGCCTCCTTTCCCTTTAGACTCACTGTCTCCCACGTTAGATTGGTGGCTTGGATTTGATGGGTTGTGGTTTCCCTAGGCGACGTGGGGACACTGGGACCAGCCACAGCAAGGGAAAAGAACTTTTCAGGTGCGCCCGGCCCTTTCCCCAGGGTTAGTCATCGATTGTGCCTCGCAACAACTGTGAGCGGTGGGAAAGTTGGGGTCCCCAATTTTCGAAGAACAAACCAAGGCTCAGAGGGGTGTGGTGACCTGGCTGAGGCCCGCCTTGGAAACCATGCTGTCATGCTACATGCATGCAGTCCCTCCTCGGTCCTGGGATGGCATTGGGGACTGTGGAAACGCAAAGCGCGGAGGAAACGGATTTCCCACTGGGGAGTGACTCGGTTTGAAGGAGACCACTTAGAGCAGCTTATGATAAACTGCAGGGAAAATCCCTGGATTGAGGACTTACCGTGAGGGAGGCTGGGCATAGGGTGAGAGAGAAAGGGGCAAAGTAAAACGAGAGAGGGCTTGAGCACCGTGAACCCAGGGGTGTGGGTCGGAAATCAATCTTCTGCACCCACCATATCCCAGAGAAAAAAGACCTGGGGGGGTCATGCCTCTACCCCCAACCTCATCCAGGCTAATCCTAACCCCCACCCCACTCCCTTGGTATCTCTGCTCCTTGCTCTGCCGCCGCCGCCGCCCGCTCAATCCCACATCTGGTTTCCATCGCGGCTTACCTTGAAGTGCTCGTTAATAAAGATATTCCGAAAACCTAGGCCAGGGGTGCACAGGTCCAAACCCCTCCCCCGCCGCCCACTGGGACCTGAGCTTCTCTGGCCCGCAGACGTAAGCCACGCAGATATAAGTCATCTTATATTTATTAAGCACCTATTGTACCAGAAGCCATCCACAGGTCATCCCCCAATCCCCGTACCCACCCCCGAAAAGCTCACCTTGTTCTACCCATTTTGCAGATGAGTAGACTGAAACTCAGGAGAAGCCATCTCATTTTCCAAGTTCAGAGACGAAAACGTGAATGAGGCTCCCATCGTCCCAAATGCTCCCGTCCAGCCCATTTCTTTCAGTTTTCAGAAACTGCCAAGTTCTGCTTGTGCACAGCAGTTTAGGGGTTTCCTCTGCCTAGAACTCCCCAATCTTTCACCTACACTTTTGTCTTGTTAATGATTTGGGGTCCAGCTGGAGCCCTTCCTCCCAAAAGCCTTCCCACATCACCCCGTGGGATTTGGTTCTCCCACGTGCTGAGTCTTTGTTGGACCTTGTTGTTGTCTTTTTTGTTCAGGTCAGTGTGAACCTTTTTTTCCTCTTTTAATTTTTAAAATTTTTATTTATTTTTGAGAGAGAGAGAGACACGGAGTATGAGCTCAGAACGGGCAGAGAGAGAGGGAGACACAGAGTTCAAAGCAGGCTCCAGGCTCTGAGCTCTCAGCACAGAGCCCGGTTGGGACTCAAACCCACAAACCGGAACTTGTGAGATCATGACCTGAGCTGAAGTCGGATGCTCAACCGACTGAGCCCCCCCAGGTGCCCCGGGTCAGTGTGAATCTTGACCTCACTAGTCAGAGGCTCTTAGAGGGCAGCATCTGCAGTGCTTGGTGCCACACAGATATTTGTGAAATAAAATATTAAAGCCGGGGCTGTTGGACTCAGGGTTCCATCCACTGCCCATTGCCGTAATAGTTTGGACTAATTCAAGGTCTTTAGTTTCCTTTAGCCAAAAGCAAGCAGTTACTCTCCCTCCCCCTCTTCAGGAATTAAGTGACAAAATTAAGAGTCTGCCTCCTGGAGCTGCACAAAAATAGTGAGTTCTCTTAGAACAGGGACCAGTCCTGTTTTTTTCACTGCGGGTCTTGACACATCGTAGGTCCTCCTAAAATGCGTGTGGAATGAATGAACGAAAACGGCATGTGGTCAGGCGGCTTACTGGTGAATTTTTGCCAAGGAGTTCCCAGTGAGCAGGCTGGTCCATCCCCATATGCAGGAGCTGCCCGGACACACCTACATGGCGGCAGCAACGCCTTCTACTGCTCCCCCAAGCCCTCTGATTCCAGGTCCAGACATAAGCAGAAGACCATGGGCATCGGAATGAATGGGTACAAGACAGTCACAGGTGTAATCACAATATTCTCCAGCTGCGTGCATGCCCTCAATGCTGAAAACCTGCTGGGTTCCAGGAAGCTTTCTTTAAGCGCTGCCTCCCGCCACCTACCCACCCCCCACCGGGGCTTTTAGTACCTGTTTAATTACTGCCTCATTATCCAGCCTATTCCTCAGCTACCTGGGGAATTTCAAACCCTGAGCCCCTGGGGCACAGCGTGTGATGCCTTCAACGGGAACCCCTTCTAGGCCCTGAGGTCCTTCTTGGAATCGGCACTACAGCCTTCTACCTTCTACATTGCCATCTTATGGACTCGGAAAGAGCCAGGCACCGGCTAGTGCCTGTGTGGGGTTTATGACAACATGCTGGGCGTGTGTTTCCCTCATGAAAACCATCACTGACCCCTTCTCTCAAGTCCCTACAAACGCAACTTTCAGGAGAGAACACTAATAAGAGTAGTTGGTTATTTCTGTCTGTGTGCAATCATCTGTTCATCTATCAGCCTGTCCTTCCTTCCTTCCATCCATCCATCCATCCATCCATCCATCCATCCATCCATCTATCCCTCCTTTGCTAAAAGCCAAGCCACTTGCATCCAGTCCCCTCACAAGGGTTGCCAGCCATCTGGCAACTCGGAGGGCATTGAAGTCAAGTTTGGGCCCAGCCTCTGCTCTCCAAGTGAGTCATTTCTCCTGCAGCTAACACTTCCCCTGGCTTGCTGTTTGTCTTGAAGCTGCTCCAGCTGCCCTTGACACCCCTGCCTTGGCCATATCTCGGTACTTCCGGTTACTGCACTACATACTGGGGCATGATGGGGGTCAGCAGGGCCCTCTGCTGTAAGTCCTGCACCCCTATCCCTGGTTGGCACATCCCCACGGTCCCCTTTTCCCTCCTTTTTGCAACTCCTGCTCAGCCCTCCTGGAAGCAACTTCCCCCTTTTGAGGGCTCTGCACACAGCTGGGGAAAGGGAAATGCTGAAGAAAAGCCTTTCTTTGTCAAGGCCAAGTGTCCAGTGCCCCCTCCTCTGGGAGACCTTCCTTCACCACCCCAGCTACTGCTCTGTCACATTTGTCTATTTAGTTTTTCCATAGTCTCTCTCCTGAACCGACTTCATCCCCACATTTGTTGATCTACTTGGTTTATTGTCTGTCTTCTTACTGGGATGTGAGTTCATGGCTACTGGGTCCCCAGTTGGGAGTACATAGCATGGCTCAGTAATATCTTTTGAATGAATGACTGAAGGAGTGGATAAACCAATGGATGGATGGATGGATGGATGGATGGATGGATGGATAGCAGGAGAGAATGAATGAATGAATGAATGAATGAATGAATGAATAGCAGGAGAGTGTGCTCTAGGACTGGAGGGGAACTGCCCAGACCTTGTGGTTTAAGGCTGGAACTCTTGAGATCAGGCATGTAGGACTGAGTTGGCTAGAAGGTCCCGGACTGGGAGAAGGCACAGCAGAAGTGTCTTTCTTTCAAAGGGAAGGATGGATTTGGAGCCATTCCCTTTGGTCAGGACTCTCCTTCACACCGCCCCCTCCCGCCCCTGCCCTTGCACTCTCAGCCCCACTGGCCAAACAGGAACTCCCTGAGTGGAGCTCAGGGCCTGGGCACTTTAGCCTTGGCTGGCAGACTGGCTTATCTTCTATGTGATTTCTGACCACCCCAAGCTTCAGCTTCCAGTGTGAGTAAAATGGGGACCATACCCACCTCTGCGAGTGTTTACACTAACGACTTGACTGGAAATTGCCCCTCTGTAAGTGGCTGGGGGGGGAAAGACTGTGTGGAAGTTTAGGGCCAATGAAACAACATTTTGGACACCTGCATAATGGGCAGAAAGAATCAAGCTATAAACTGGGGAGGCCGGGACCCTTGCAAATCTTGCAGGAGAGCCCTCCCTGCCTTGCTGACCCCTGTACACAAACCTCACACTCCAGAAATAACATAGTATTAGCAGCAATGTGGTGGACAACTGTTACCAGTAAGCTCTTGCACACTGAGATCTTTGCAGTCCTCACAATAGCCCCATGGTGGTACTATTATTCTTATTTTACGGTGATTAAATACTCGAAGCACAGAGAAGTGAAACAATTGGTTCCCGTTATCAGCAAGGCAGAGGACTTGGGATTCTAACTCGGGGGATCTTACCTCAGAACCCATGCTCCAGATCGCTTTGCCTTGTCAGAGATCTCTGGAACCCCGTCTGGTTCTCAGAGATCGTCTGTGGACGGGTGGGCCCACTGGCCTGTAGGGCGCGCAGAGGGGCTCTCCTCCAGTGCCGAACGCGCGGGCGTAATAGCAGTGAGCGCAGCCAGGGTCTCGGCGCGATCGCCAGCCCCAGCCCTGTGCGCGGACCCACTTGCGTCCAGCCTCCCAGACCCTGCCCCAGGCTCCCCGAAAGCGGACACCAAGGCGTCTGCCCGCTCAGCCCCCGCGCCGGCGCTGCCCTCGGGCCAGCCGCGCCCCCTATTGGACGGAAGCGGCGGGGGTGGGGCACTGACCCACCGAGGTTCTCCAGGTCTCCGACGCCCCGGCGAGGGGGGCGCAGGACCCAGCAGGTCGCGGCTAAAGTGCGCCCCGCTGCCCTGCGGGAGGGGTGGGGTCTCTTAGGAGCGTTGAACCCGCAGGAGGACCTAGCCAGAGGGCGCGAGACCAGGTCCCCGCCTGCCCTTCCTCCTTGTCAGGACTTGTACCCGGAGTTTCAGTGCTTCCCCTTTTTCCTCGATGCCCCGGACCCCCATCGGTCCCAGGCTGGCAAACACTCAGGAATTCGGCGCGGGGAGAGGCCTCCGAGGGCAACCACCTCCCCCTCACCTCCTGCACTATTTTTAATAAGGCCGGAGAGCCAGGAGGTCGAAAGGAAGCCTGCATTCGGGGGCACTTCTTTCGGCATTAACCTACCAGTGGCGCGGACAGATAAGCGAGTCGTTCTGGAGTTCCTGTCGCTCACACGCAGTTCGGTATTGGGCATCGAAGAAGTACGAAGGGGGAGGGATGGAGGTTTTTACAAAGGACCGATCCGCCGCCTCCTGCGCCCGCGGGGACGCACACCTTCGCGCATCCAGATGCGAGCTCGGGGCGCCCGGCGTCTACACTTCCCCGCGCGGGGCTACGGGGCTCGTCCGAAGGCGCAGGCCCCGCCACGCAGCCGGGTCCCCTGCCCTCCCCTCGCAAGCGTCAGGCGGGCAGAGGGCTCTGAGGGCCGGCGCTGGCGGAGCTGGAATCTGGGGAGTCCCGTGGGAAAAAGCGCACGAGAGGGGGTCTGCACTCTGCCGGGGCGACCGCCTTCATCCCGGAGCCTGAGAGGTGCTTGTTAGAACCGGCAGGGCACCCCCGGAATACTGGTTACAGCCCAGGAGGACACGGATCATTTAAATCTACAGATAATCTCAAAGGTTGTCAGCCAACCTCCCAGCCAGGTGTTGGGACTGGAGCCCCCCCCCTCCCCCATTGCGTTCTCCCCGTCCTTTCTCTCCCGGAAGGCAGTCCTTAAGGTTTCAAAAAGTGGCTGGGAAGGACTGGCCATGGGAAGATGGAGGCCCAAGCACACCCTCTCATGTACACAGGGGTCTCAAGGGCAGAAATGGGGGTCTCAGTTTCTTGCTGGGAGGAGAGGATGTGCCCTTGCTCAGCCAACCCAGGGAAGCACTAGGAACTTTGTGCCCATTTCTCTGATCAGAAGATAGAGGCTTCAGCAATGGAGGAGAAGTGTTGATGGCCAGAGGGACCTGGGGCCTCCCTCAGGCTACGTCTGACTGCCTGTGGCAATGGGGTGGTCTCCCCTGGAATGGTGGGGAGGGGGGAGGGAGGAGGCAGCCAGGTGCCCTGACAGTAATTCCATTAGTGTTCCAGAGACCAGCTTTAGATTCAAGTTTGAATCCCAGCTCCACCACTTTTCGGCTGTGTAGTATGGGCTAAGTGACTGCCTTTCATAAGCCTCAGTGTGCCTTTCTGCATAATGGAGAGAACAACAGTACCGACTTCATAGAATAGCTGTAAGGATTACATGAGATCATACTCACACATGCTGAAGTATTTTCTGGGAACAGTAATCACCTCGTTTCCATATTGGAGACCCTGTGATTTTAAACATCAGAGCCCAGCCTTAGAGAACCAGGAATGACCATTTTGGGTTTCTGTCCTTCCAGCTTTGGGGAAATGGGTCATATTCCTCCTCCTCTCTGACCAAAGCTCCTCTGTGGACCAGGCAGGCTCCTATCAAAGCACCAGGAGAGAAAAGGCGGAAGGAATTCAGAGCTCCCAGAGTCCCGCCCTCCCTACAGTGGGTGCCAGTGGTTGGTGAAGGGTGTGTGCTGTGTGCGGGTGGGGGGAAGTTTTAGGGGAGGAGGGTCGCTGCTGTCCTCGATGCCACCTGGCACTCACATCCCTTGCTTCTCTGTGAGCTCCCCGTGCTGTGAGGTGGGGTGTGCGCCCCTGTCTACAGCCTGGGAGACGGAAGCCCAGAGAGGTGACGCCCCTTGCCCAAAGTCACATTGCTTGCAGAGGTCAGGTTGACTCTCAAGCTCAGGGCTTTGGGCTCCCTCCCAGGCCTGGTATTTTTGGCCCAGCGGCCATAGCCGGTGGGGCCCTACCATGGGGGTGGGGTGGGGGCGGAGGTCTGGCATGTGCATCCCTTGCCTGCAACCTATCCCCTAGCCCGCCAGTCCCAGGCCTGCCTCCGGAGGGAGGGATCCTGGCCCTAACACCTGTCGTAGGAGGCAGCCAGAGTGCACATTCTGATCCCATAATCCTGAGGCTTGTGATTGGCAGGGAGGAGGAGGGAGGGTTGGGGGGAGGGCAGGGCGGTGGAGAATGCCAGAGAGAAAAATTTGAGCAGCCCTAGGAACCAGAGACAGAAGCAAAGTCAGTGCCGGGCACATAGTAGGTGCTAAGTGGTGGTGGTGATTCTATTTCTCTTGCCTCCTGCTCTCACTAGCTGCCTCCCAACCTTCCTACCCTGTCCATCCCGCAGGGCTGTATCTGAGGACCAAGGTCTGACCTGAACCCTCTCTCTCCTACCCTGCTTGCTGTCCTTTCCTCCCTGGGGCCTGTGGGCCCTCAGCCGACCTCGCGCGCTCCCCCTCCCCGGTTGGGGGCCGGAGCTGGTCCAGAGTGCGCAGCTGTGGGCAAACTGGGATTACATCTCCTCCAGTCGACCTCCCCTCCCAGAGCTCAGGGGTGGGCCGGGGATAAGGGAAGCAGGGGCCTTGATTGCCGAGCTAAGGGCGGAATTGCTCACAGCCAGGTGATTCCCCACTCCCCAGCCCTAGGGGGAGCCTCTGTCTGCGCGGGCTGGAGTTGCCCCGGACTAGAGTGCATCGATTTGGAAAACCTACAAGGCAGTTACGGAGATAAAAGACACAACAAATCCAGAGTGTTCCGCCACCAGGGGACAGAGGCGAGGCCCCGAGGGGGCGGCACTTTCCCTTAGCTTCTTGGGTGCCGGATCAGGTCCCGCGCTCCTCTGTGGATCCGCGCAACGCACTCCCCCTCGGTTCTCGCCCGAGGGCTGGAGACTGAAGGAGGGAGAGCGAGCCGCCCGAAATACACGGGAAATCACAACCCCCGCAGAGCTGTCGGGGGGACAGGCTTTGGCTCCTTGGTCCTCCAAGCCTCTGCGCAGTGACGCGCTGTGGGGCCTCGGAGGCGAGCTTCCTCTCCCAGCCTGTTTCCCAAGCTGCTCCGCCATCCTCAGGAGCGCGGAAGCTTCTAGCTACTTTCTCTAAATTGAATTCGTGTCCAGGTCGGAGTGGAGTGTTTCCCAGAGAGGTAGTTGAAAACTACCACTAGTTGAAACTAGTTGAAAACGCGCGCGCGCTCTCTGGAACGGGCAGGATTGGTTGCGACTCCTCCATCTGCGTGCGGATGTGCAGTCTTCGGAGGTCACTTCTCCCTGTGCCTCAGTGTCCTCACCTGTGAAGTGGCGGTGGTTACTGCTGTTTCCTAGGGAAGAGATCACGTGGGCGGGCCATGCCTTGACTCCGGTTCTTATTTGCATGTGGGTCGGTGGCAGAACGCGTGGCACACGCAGCCTTGCCCTCATCATGACCGAGTGTGCCATCACATTCAGATGACCTGGTCGCTGGCTTCCCGGAATTCTTCATTCTGCCCTGCTCCTGGGGCCACAGGACTCGCCTTTCAATGGCCCTTCTGGTCCCCAAGCGTGGCCGGTCAAATCCTTTCAACATTTGTCTCCTTCAAAATAATTCAGCCGAAGCACCCTTTCCCTTGCTAAGCTAACTGACACGGTTTCCGTTTCTGGGGGAATAAAGGTGGGGAGCAAAATGTGCTTTGCTAATTATTGCACCTAGAGTAGAAATTGATGCCTATTGTGATTTTTTTTAAAAGGTGAAATTCACAGAACATAAAATTAGCCGTTATACAGTGGCATTTAGTGCCTTCCAAGCGTCACCCAGCCACCACTTGTGTCTAGTTGGAAACATTTTCATCACCTCGAAAGGATCGATTCTCCTTCTTCAGCTCTGTCCCCAGAATAGAGTTGCGGGTAGGCAGACAAGCCAGATGCCAGGACTCCATGCCTTTACAACTTCCCTCTTCAAAGAAGAGTTTCTTCTCTTTTCAAAAAGGAGCTCAGTTTCTCCAATGATTTGCATAGTGGATCTCAGAGGACTAGGGAGCCGAGGAGGTGGGAGAGGTGGGAGTAGATGGCTTTTCCAGAGCCTGGGGGACGTGTGTGTGTGTGTGTGTGTGTGTGTGTGTGTGTGTGTGTGACAAGGCACTGGGGAACCAGGCTCAGTAGAAGGCGTTTGATGGTTCTGCTCATCTAGAATACAGGTGCGGGAGTGAGGGGGCTGCACGTATAGTTTCACAAGGACATTTCACACCAGTGGCTTTCCACCATCTTGGGGCAGCTGCTTCTTTGGTAATCGGATGAAAGCAAAGGAGCCTCCTTCTAGAAAGATGCAGGTAGATGTTACATTAGTTTTTCCAGGGTTGTCATAACAAGTGACCACAGACTTGGTGTCTTAAAAGAAGAGAAATGTATTCTGTCACAGCTCTGGACGCCAGAAGCCTGAAGTCAGCAAGTCATGAGGACCATGTTCTGGGGGAGGCTGCTTCCTTGCTTCTTCCAGCTCCTGGTGACTCCTGGCTCCCCGGGGAGCCTTCATTACTCCCATCTCTGCCTCTGTCTTCCCATGACCTTCTTCTCTGTGTCTTCTCTTCTGTGCCTTCTAAGGACATTTGTCATTGGATTAGGGTCCACCTGGAGATTCCACGATTATCTCAAACATCCTGCCCCCGCCAGATATGGTCACACTCGCAGGTGCCAGGGCTTAGGACCTGGAGGTGTCTTCTGCAGGGATGTCATTTAACCCCGCACAGGTGCCTACATCCAATTTCACATCCAAGTCCAGGGGCTCCTAAACAGTTCAGGTTAGGGGTCGCTGATTTAAGGTCACAAAGGAATCCTTTGATGTCGCTGTTAGAACGGTGAGGAGCAAAGATACCCCAACTGTGTCCCCAGTTTTCCTTAAGGAAGGGAGCCACCCACACATGGTTAAAAGGCGGAAACACGCCCACCATTCTGTCCCTGTGATATCATCTATCCTTTTGAGGGAGGACATTCCAGAACAGAAGGCTAGAGACAGAGAAGGGTTGCCTTTTTTTTTTTTTTTTTTTTACAAAGAAGCCCTTGAAAAATGCAGCACCAGCCAGAATCTCAATCTGTGAAAATGGACGAACAGGAAATGTTGCCCCATCAGGCAAACTTCATAAAGACCCTGTAGGGGCTCCCCTGCTCAGGGAGGCCTTTTAACAAAATTGCAACTTTCAGTCAGACCTTGAGGGAGGTCTCACAGGGATCTTCACACTCCTCCTGGGTGGTGAGGGAAGGCACAAGCTGTTTTTCTCCCCGCCTCCCAGGGAAGGGGAGCGGTGTGGAGGGGAATCAGGGGCTGGGGAGAGGCTGTTCCCAGAGAACAGGACGGCCTCAAAGATAGAAGGGACAGCTCCCTCCGCTGAGTCCCTGGGTCGCCACCTGTGTCCTTCCTGCAGATCGGATTTATAGAGTGTAACATTTTAATAAAAAACACACACACCTTCCCATTTCGGTGCATTAAGAGATTTCTAACAAAACACTGCAATGTTGCTATAAATTTTTCTCCCGGCACCCTCAAAAGTTATAACCGAGCTCTAGCATTTCGTATTTAATGTTTATTTTGATGGCAACATTCCAGCCAGAGTGGGCGCAGGGTGGGGAGAGAGGAGGCAGGAATGCCTCCTCTCTCCTAGCCACGAACTGTGTGTTTTTAATAAAATGCCCACAAATTGGGGAGCTGACAATCGGAAAGGAAGGAGGGAAAACACGACACCTTCTCTGGAGGTACCAGTGGCCTCAGCTCTAGGAAGAGTGGGGGCGAGGCCCTGGCCGGGTCGGGCCAATCTGGGTCCCCAGAGGGTTTTCTGGAATGTCTCCTTCGCCCATGCCATGTTTCTGTCTGAAATGCTCTCCCCTCTCCTCCCTAACAGCTCCTGAGGCACAGGAGCCTCTCCTCTTCTGGAATTTTCCCCCACACCCTTCCTCTCCTGGAGTTATGGGCCTCTCCCCTGGAGAGTATTCCTTCTATCCACTTATCACCTGTAACATGATCTCTGGCTGCAATGGGCCCAGGCAAAAATGCTGAATGAATGAATGAGCAAACGAAGTGAGACCGGTTAGAGAATTCCGTTTCACTACATCTGAGCTGCCTCCCCGAGAGCAGCTGTTTGGGGAGCGGTTAATGAGCTTCCGCTTTAAAAAGGGGTCTGAATAGTTGAACCCCATGTGGAAAACAGTTCGCGGCCCCCTTTCCAGTCCGAGTTGCTATATTCCAACCATCTGACACTCAGGACACGGGTCAGAAGAGAGGTCGGTTAGGTGTCCCGGTGCCTTCCTTTGCCTCCAGGTAGAAACGAAAGGTGGGGTGCCGCTCCAAAGGGTCTACGGCGTGGCAACTGCTTCCTGGAGGTTAAGGCTAAGGGTCCTGATGCCTGATGGCCGACTGGGGCTTGGCTGTGGGGCCTCCCCAGGTCTCTCCTGCCACCAGCCTCTCCTTCTGGGAACCTCACAGCCCGGCCTGCCTGTCTTCCCGTGGGACCTGGGTTTGGGGGGAGGGCTGCCCCAACCCCCAAGCTTGTTCAGATGGTCAGTGGGGGTGCTAAATGCAGAGTGCCTCAGGCAGAGAGTGGCACTTCACACAGCTCAGGTCCCAGTGATGGAGAGTCACGTGGGTAGTGCGCGGGTCAGACACTGCAGTCAGAATGGCAGCGCCTGTATCACTCACGGACAGGAGATCTCAGTTTTCTCATCTGTAAACTGGCAGTAATTTTAGTAATCGGGTCCTGGGGAGGAGGAGAGAAGATTATTTGAGAAAGTTCCTGGGCAGCAATGGGCATAGATAGGCTCTCCATCCTCATTGTTTGGGATGGGAGAGGCTCCGCTGCTTACCTCCCGGATCGGATCGCTGAGCATGTCAGCTGGTTGGGCAGGTCCTGTTCCTCCTCCCCTACCTCTACCCCACACCCCTCCCCAGAAGGGAGGAACAGCCTCTTCCAAGCTGCTTTACCCTTTCTCTGTGGAGGACAACCAGTTTTTCATCAAGGGTTTGAATCCTGCCTCACTACTTATTCACTGGTCAACCGCAGGTGAGTTCCTTAACCTCTCTGGACCTCTGTTTTCCCATCTGATAAATGAGGATGGTAATGCTGGCCTCAAAGCATTGCTGTGAGGACCGAAGAAGATGCTGGAAGGTGTGGTATACAACGGGTGCTTGATACATGCTTTTTCCTTCCTCCCTTTCCCCAAGTAGGTGACAAGCGGATGGTCCAGACGGTACCGCCTGCGCTCCCAGGGCCTGCACACAGATGGTGCCTATTAGCTGCCGGGGATGGATGGACTGGTGAGAGCTGCATCATCCATACTGGGGAGCTTTTAAGGAGACCCACCTCCCTCATCCTGGCTTCGTTTTTCCTTTTGACAAACTCTCAGCCTAGCCCACGGCGTTTAAAAGCTGAGATAAACAGTTCCAGGGCAAAGCCAGGCATCAGGGCTTTTCCCCCAGTGCTGGAAAGCCTTGGCTCTTTCCAAAGTGTTTCTGAGCCTTTTAGGCCCCCAGCCTGAAGCCCCTCTAGCTTTAATGGGTGCTGAGCACTTTACACCCTGTGAAACCAGCGGCAAATAGTCCTGGCCTCTGATGTGCTATCCAGGCTGGCAGCGGGGCCCTGGCGCTCAGCCTCTCCCCGCGGAAATGAAAGCCTGATGGGGGCTGGGGGAGGAGATGGCACAGAAGCTTCCAGAAACAGCCTAGCATCTGGAGCAAGTCAGGCCTTTACCTAGCTGGGCCGTCCCTCGGACATCCTTCCCTTGCCAAACGGGGCAGCAAAGACCTGCTTTTTTGGGTGACTTTCTGCCAACTCCCAGAAGTGCTTCCAGATCGGGCTGTGAATCTGACCTACAGTGATGATAATCAACACTTATTGAACACCTGTTAGGAGTCAGAGCCTATTCTCAGCTTGTTCCATAGACTTTTGTCTTCTGAGGCACCCAGTGCGAGTTAGCTCTCCCCAGGGACTCACTGTCGCCACCTTGCTTTAATTCTTCGCAGCGCATATCACTGGCTGTCATTATCTGGACTATTTATTTGGTTACCTGTCTGCGGTCGTCTGTCTCCCCCATTATCATGCCGGGAGCCTTATAGATGTTTTCATATTCCAGGTCCTAGGGAAGCACTTGGCACGGAGCAGGTGTTCAGTAAATATTTTATTATTTTATTTTTCATCTGAATGACTGGATACTCTACAGGGCAATTTTAGAGGAAGGTACGGTGATGATCTTCATTTTACAGATAAGACAAACGAGGCGGAAGACCAGCCTGCAGCCTTGACAAAGGGCATACAGTCGGGAAGGGCAGGGCTGAGACCCCAACCTGGGAATATGTGACTGAACTCTGTACTGTCCTTCTACCCCGCACCACCTTATCCTTCCCACCTGGCTTCCCTTAAGGTGAATATTCTGTTGGGAGCAGAAGGCCTTTGTCAAAGACAGAAACTTGCTTCCCTTACGTTCGAAGAAACATTTCCCAAATATTTGTATTCACCGTCCTACGATATCTTGTTTTCTTCAGTTTTCACAGAAGCCGAATTCAGGTTGTTACCGTTACACGCCATTTGATAATGAAGAAGTCAAAGCTCAGAGAGGTTGACCGCTTGCCAAAAGACACACAGTGAGGGAGTGGCGGGGCTGGTCTGGATCTGGCCAGAAGGGCTGCACACATCTTGCCTTTCAGGCGCACGGCCTCCCGGGGAATCTGAGTGATTCCAGGCTCACACAGCCAGGAAAGGGCAAACAGAAACCGCATCAGGGTTTGCGATGGCACTTTCCCCCCTCCTCCCCCGAATCAGTATTGTAGCCCTGTAGCCAAGGGGGCAGAAGGAAAGCCCAAGGGCCTTGTGTACATGGTGTGGATGCCTGGAGGGCCAGGAGTTGGCAAAGGGTGATGGGCGCTCTATCAAGGAGACTGGCAACACTGCATACGTATGCGTATGTGTGTGTGTGTGTGTAAAATATTAAGGCCTGAATATTCATAGCCTCTTGCCCCACCCCCAACCTCCATGGACCAGAGTAATTGTGGAGCGAGGAAGAGGGACAGAGAAGCCAGAAAAAATGGCCACACTGACATGGAAAAGGCTGCAGGCACATGGGAAGTCGGAACCGTACAGAGATACAGACGGGCTAGGGTTGAAAGAATGGGGTCCTGAGAATCTGGGGGCAGGGGAGAGGGGAGAGGGGAGAGGGGAGACGGGGAGGGGGGCTGCCAGATCCAGGAGCCCTGGGAGCTGAGCTGAGGGGAGAGCAAGGGCCGTTCAGATGGTTTCCATGTTATGTATTATGAATATAATTTCCCCGTTCTTATGAGTCTGCAGTAAATACTTTAATGGAATTTCGAGTTCGTTTTGGATGCTGGCCGGTGCTTCTTTGATTGAGGTTCTGTGTCCACAGGGGCTATGAGCCGGCTTGGCTTTCTAGAGTTAAGGTGTCTGTGCAGGTGTGTGCTCTCCGTGTGTGCACATGTTTGCACATGCGTGTGTTCACATGCATGCAGGATGTTGCTCTAACTGAAGGGGTGTGTGTGTGCGTGTGTGTTGGGGGGTGCACTGCTCAGCTCCAAACTCTGAACACATCCCCTGCTCAGGAGTGGAGTCAAGCTGGGAGCATCTGGAAGGTTTGAATCAGGAGAAGCCCCTGCCTCTCCTTTTGGGGACTTGGCTTTTGGTATGGGATAGAGCAAGATGTGGGGAGCCCAGCCCAGAAAACACAAAACGACCTCCAGGGGGATTTAGAGATCTAGGGGGATTTAGAAGGACCTCTCCCGGATGGGACGGGGAGAGTGGGAGGTTCTAGAGGTGGGGAGGCACATCCAGTAAGGCTGACCTTGCCTTTCCTCTGTCTCCCTGGGCTCATTCCCCATCCCCACCCCTGCCCGAGAGAGTAGTACTGGGGCCCTCCTCAAACAACAGCTTCCGTGGGGGTCTCTGCAGCCAAAGCACTGGGCACAAGGAGAAAGTCTTGAACTTGGAGCCACGAAACAGGGTTCTCATCATGCCTCTGTATATACTGACAGGCTGTGCAACCTTGGGCAATTCGCTTGGCCTCTCTGAGCCCAGCTTGTCGGCAGTGAAAAGCATGGGGGCTGGGAAGACCGCACTGGCTGGTGTGCAGTAAGTGCTCTGTGAGCTCTGAGGGGCGGGGCACGTGGGGGTCTGGGTGTCTTACCATAACCACCCGCTATCACCCTGCCCTGGCTCTCAGGGAATTCTGGCTCCGCTGCTCAAACCGGTGGGGCCTCGAAAGTTCTCTCAGCCTTTAAGCTCATTGTGTTCGGTCTTCTTGAAGTTGACAATGTCAGTCTGACTCCTTTAAAAGGCCAGTTCAGGTGCCGGCCCAAGGGTCCAGCTTGGGAGCTTGCACTCTGCCCTGGGATGGCCCTTCCAGTGCCGGGGCCTGACGGATGGCAGAGCCAGCTGCTCGTCCCTCTCTTTGCCGTCATTGTTAAAACACTGCCCTCGGGGTCCCCTGATATCCAACTCTCGCATGCCACTCCAGCTCAGACGTGGCACCCGGTTCTCCACTGAATGCACAGAAGCGCCCTAGGTAGGGGCATCGCGGCTGCCACCTCCAGGCGGGGAAACGGAGAGTCCCAAGCCTCAGGGAGCGGCTGTCGTGGCTCCGGACCCTCACACTACATTGATGGGGTCAGTTGTCAACCGCCTTATTCTCCACAGACAGAAATCGTTCCCCAGCCTATGGCACTGAACGCCGTCGTTAAATGTTGTCTCTCCAGCCATGCGGCGGATGCACCCTGTTCCGGAAGCCGCTGTGTGAAGGTCACAGACAAAACGAGCATCCGGAG
The DNA here is from genome assembly GCF_008692635.1 of Crocuta crocuta. Taxonomy (NCBI): domain Eukaryota; kingdom Metazoa; phylum Chordata; class Mammalia; order Carnivora; family Hyaenidae; genus Crocuta; species Crocuta crocuta. The sequence goes on along the minus strand of NW_027530521.1, from coordinate 3,550,581 downwards.
CCTCTGAGCAAGCGGCTCCCATCACGCACCCTTGCCGTCCTGCAGGGGTGCGTGTGACGGTACCTTGCTCCTTCCTCCCTCCTGCCTTTTCTCCATACCATTCCTGCCCCCCTCTTTTATCACACTTCGCCTGGGACCCTCCTTCTCCCCCCAGTAACCGCCCCCCACCCTTTCAAGCTGGCCCGCCCCCTTCCCCCTGCAGGCCGGGCCGCGGAGACAGAGCCTTGGCCAGGATGAAAGCCACTGGCCGGGCCCATAAATCAGCGGCCTGTGCCCCTTAACCTTCCCCATTAACCTCTCACACTGGCGGGCATTAGGTGTTACACTTGGCTGCCGTAAATTACTCGCCAATGAATTTATGAGCGCTCACCCCTCAGAGGCCCGCTTCCTCCTCCTCCCCCGACCTTCCCTGGGGCCCTTCCAGCCATCAGGCCCCAGGCTTGCGCTGCAGCCTGGTCCCCAGAACCGCCCCGCCCCGTCTGGGCTCTGGCCCTGACCCCTTATTACAGGCATGCCAGACTGGAGGGCACAGGGGCTGAGGGGAAGGGGGCGTGTGTGGCAGTGACCCCTTAACTCTAATAGCCAGAAGCCCCCTCCCCGGAGGCCACAACCGGAGCTTCCCCACGGTTACCTCAGAAGGCGAACTGACACCGTCATGATTCGTTGCTTTTCCTGTGCGCCAGGCACTCCTGTGCTTGCTGTCTCTGATTCTCCCGACCACCCTGCGGGGGATGAGTTATTGCCCCATTTCACACATGAGGAAAGGGGCACGCAGACAAGTGACGTGAGGGGAGGCGGCTCCCCGGCCTGACAGTGACAGACAGCAAGGGCGGCTGCATTCGCCTTTCTTCCACACCACAGTCTGTGAAAGGAGAAGACCACTATCCAGATGAGAAAACTGAGGCCCGCAGAGGTCAGCTGACTCGCCCACAGCTCATAGGGGCAGGGCGGGCGGCGGCGGTGTGGAGGGTAAGTGAATCACGTAAAAAATCCAATTCTGCAAAAGCAGGTCCACTCAGGCAGCCCGCGGTGACACTGAACCACGGTATCCATCTCGTTTGCCTGTCACGCCGCCACTCGGTTTACGGTAACGACAGCCATTGTGTGCCGGTAATGACGATCATGATGATGGCGGCTGCCATAGGCAGTTCCGTGTGTCCACTGTCACAGCGGGCGTGTTGCATATACAGCAAGGAGCTTAATTCTCACCACCATATGGGGTAGATACTATTGTTCTGCCCATTTTACAGAAGAAGAAACTGAGGCAAAACGGGGTCAACTAACTTGTCAGAAGTCACCCAGCTAGTAAGTGCCAGCCTAGTAAGTGCAAATGTCCCCCACACCCATGAAACCAGACCACACTTTCAAGGAAGGCTACTTCCTCGGGTCCCTCTTGCTTACGTAGAGCCCTGACCTAGAGGGAAAAGGGAGGGTCGGCCAGAGGGTGCCGCTGCTACCCTCCACCTGGTGAATGGAAGATGTGGGCCCAGTTATACTGGAAAGGACATGGGGACCGGTCCTACAGACCTGGTTCGAATCCCTGGCGGACGGGATCGAGGCGTCTCCTTCAAATTCATGGCCACTCAGAACTCGCCAACGTGAACTTATTTGCAAAGAGGGCCCTTGCAGGTGCAATTAGTTAAGATGAGGTCAGGCGGGGGGGGGGG
>NW_027530521.1:3540908-3548798 GCF_008692635.1 Crocuta crocuta | reverse complement strand
GCAGGGCTCTCACCCCGCTGCCGCAGGCTGGCATCCTTATAAGAGGAGGGAAGTTTGGACACAGACATGCAGGGGAGAAGGCTCCGCGAAGCCAGAGGCAGAGACTGCAGTGCCGGGGTGCAGGGGACAAGGTATAAGAGCAGGGAATCCTGGAAACCACCAGAAGCTGGGAGAAGCAAAAGAGGTTCTTTCCTTAGAGTCTTTGGGGAGAGAATGGCTCTCCGGCCATTGCTTTTGGGTTCCCGGCCTCCAGAACCGGAGGAGAACACAGTTCTCTTGTTTCCAGGCACCTGGGTTGTGGTACCTCAGGAAAGTAGTGAACGAGCCCATCACCCATGAGCGGGGTTCCCTCGTGCGGCCTCTCCAAGCTGGGGTGAGCGCCCTTGCAGCCAGGGCAATACCCAGCTCACAGCGCGTTAGGAGGATCACATGGAATCGCGTACACAGGCCTGACGCGGCTCGGTAGACAGAGGCGGGATTCAACTCTGGTGTGTTTACACCCAGCGATTCTTCAGAGTTAGGCTCCCCAGTCGCGTCGGGAGGGCCTGACAACCCCAAGTTATTTTTTCATGGTTAATTTTGGAAATGCCGCATTAACAATTAGGTTAAAACTTGATATTTCTGTTAAGCTCTGTTGAAAGTACCGCAAGTTGTCCAGTCAACATTTGGAAGAAAAAAGAATCCGCCGTAGTTTTCGCTCTGTGCACTCACAGATGACATGCTTGCCCCAAATGAACCAACAGTTAGTTTATACCAGATGCCAGCCAACTGCCCAATGCCAACTGGAAATAAAGTTATGGACGTATATACGCTCACATAAACTGATCTCCAACCTTGTATATAAAACCATATGTGCCTATCTCTTCCTGCATATTGGATGCGGATATGTACTCATAACAGACGCATACACATAATGCCTTCGACAATTCCATGCAGCAAATATTTATTCAGTGTTCGCTCGGTGCAGGGTGTGTGTATGTATATATGTGCGTGTGCAGATCGAGAGGGCTATGTGTTTGCACATAAATAGTAGATACACATAGCTGATTATACCAGAGGCCAGCCAAATTCTCAATGCAGGAAGTGGGAGCCTGGTCCCTGAACTTGGAGGTGAACCCCAGGATCCCACTGAGAGGGGAGGTGGCCTGGGCAGACGGCCCGGCCCCTGAGGAAGGAAGGTCTCTGGTCCCCTCTAAGGGCCTCCAAAGGGGGCTGTCCGGTTCCGGGGACCCTGCCCCCAGAGCCCAGCACAGGGCCGACCTGGGAGGCCCTTAGTGAACTGCTGGGAACACAAAGGCTTAGAGAGGTAAAGGGGCTTGTCCGGGGGTGGTAGTGTGGGGTTTGCATGCATACACCGGGCTCAGAGACGCACTGCGCTAGAAACGCGGCAGCTCAGGGCACCTGGGGGGCTCAGTCGGTGTCTGGCTTCCCCAAGGTCACGATCTCGGGGTTTGTGAGTTCGAGCCCCGAGTCGGGCTTCACACTGGCAGCACAAGCCTGCTTGGGATCCCTCTCTCTGCCCCCNCACGTGTGCACACTCTCTCTCTCTCTCTCTCTGAAAACAAATGCACCAGCTCACTGCCTGCCTGGACCCCTGGATCCTTCCCACCCCATGTGGGGCTGGCCTCGTCCGGCCCCGCCCACCAGAGCATGCGCAGCCCCTTCTCCAGCTGGTTTCCACCTGCACCCCCAGTAACCAATGTGAACAGGGGCACATAGGTGCTCTGCAGGTGTCTACTGAACAAATGAATGGCTCAGGGGCCGGGGTACAGAGCGCACGGGAGGGGCAGTGTTTTTGCCCAGGGGAACAGAGGATTCTGCAGCTAAGGCAGCGAAGCCACTGCCGCATCCAGGGAGAGAGGGAGGGTGGGTGAGAATTCGGGGGAGGGCAGAAGTCGGCTGCGGGGTTAACTGAAAATGAGTGGGATTTGCTTGCGACAAAGGGACTCCAGTCAGGGACCCTTCCTATAGGAATTAAACATTTCGAAAGGGACTAGAGCTTAAACAGCAGTTGATTTTAGATACAGGAGGGCAGTTCGGGATGGAGATTGTTTCCAGGTGAGGTTGGGGAAAGGCGAGGAAATTCTTTCTTAAAGCCCCCAATGAAGACTGACCACTAGGGACAGAGCACACTTTATCTCATTACAGGTACCTGGAATGATTTCTATTTAACAGAGGAGGAGACTGATGTTCAGAGAGGTGAAGCAACTTACTCAGGGTCACACAGCCAGGGTGTGGCAACAGTGGTCTGACTCAACCCCTATACGGGCCCTTAGGGAAAATCGCTGCTGCTCCTGCTATGGAACCCAGGCAGTCATTACTGCCTGCTTGATCTCCTGTTTTTCCTTCTGTGAGGATTTAGTATTTTCCAGAGAAAAACCCGATACATTTGGGGCATTCAAACTTTTGGGATTTTCTTCCCCCTTGAGATACCATTGGGAAGAGTGCTGCTTCTGGTCTCTTCCAGGGGCTACATGAGACTTCTGGCAATGTGTCCCCTCCCCAGTGAGCCTTCCCTTGTCCCCTCAGGAGAGCTTCCTGGATGTGAATGAGAGGGATGGATTGTGGGGGTGAACCCCAGCCCCTGGCAGCCGGCACAAAGGGAAATCGTTTGCAAACTTAGGTGCTGGATAAATGAATAAAGGATCTTAAAGCCGCCCCCTCTTCACTAGTGATACAATCAGCATGCACTTAGGGACTGGGCCAGGTGCTGTTCTGGTGGGGCGCGAATGTCCCCGGGGGTGGTCCCTGGAGTCCCCTTGGGTGTGCCTCCCCCCTTCTTCCAATCCCAGCCGAGTGGCCAAGAGTCCAGGCAAACAGCCTGGTCAAGGACACTTCCTGTAATGACAGAACCAGGCTCTTTGCCTAGATTCTGGCCTCTAAGCTGGGGTTGTGGGGTGGGAGGGGACCTTTGTCACAACCAAATCTGGCTAAGCTTTGTAGCTTAGTGACCCCCCGTGTAGGTTGCTGGGTGCCCCTGGGCAAGTTACTTCAGCTCTCTCTTCCTCAGTTTGCTCACCTGTTAAATGGGGATAGTATTACCACCTCCTATATCTGCTGTAAACTTTCCAGTGGAGCACCTGGGAATTTTGAAGGCATGTTAGCTGTTGGGACAACGATGAGCCTCACCAGCAAAGCAACCGTGCAGAGGCTGGTGAACCGAGGTGGGTGTCGGTATGTGAGTGCGTGAGGGGTGCGTGTCCTTTACGCCTGGGCTTTGGGGATTCCGAGGCCGAGGGCAGACACCGGAGGTGCGGACAGTCTCCTGCCTCGTTGAGCCCTCCAGCGAGTGAGGATCTCATTCTTCCCGCTCAGGCTGCCTCCTGCAGTGTCTGTCCTTTGGGCTGGCCGCCTGTCCCTACCCTGGCAAGGGCAAAGAGGAGGCCCAGCTAGGGGGCCCCGGCCCTGGGCGGCTCGCCCGAAGCCGGCCAAGGACTCTTTGTCCTGGGAGGGGACTGGTCCCTGATTGCAGCTGCTCCTCTTGGGAGGGGCCGGAGGGGCCCCTCCGGTCTCTCAGCCCAGGGGTCAGCACCCAGAGGGGGCACAGCCCTCAAGACCCTCCCGATCCCCCCCAGAGCTGCTTCCTGCTCTTGTTTGTCCCCGAAACCTGAGACAATGAGCCCAGTCCTGGGGAAAGGCGGCTCCAGCTGGGGGCCCGGTCCCGTGCCCCCCGGGTGACTTCTGCTTGGGCATGGGGCGAATGGCTGTCTGTGCTCTTGAAGATTCTCTCCTCAGGCCACCCTCCCACTCAGGCCGTGGCCGGTTTTCCAAATTTCTTCTTTTCCCACACTCTTTCCTCATGCTCCTTCACACACCCAGTTCTTCTTAAAGGGGCTCTAAGAAGAACCAATTTTCTATGAACAGAACAATGCCCTATTAATCTTTCGGGGGATTTGAACTTGGCAACATTTCAGCCTTTGATTTAAATATCATTTTGGTAATGGGGGAATAAAAAGGAGGCTCACTCTTGGACGGCACGGAGTTTCTAATACCTTCTGAGCATGAGATGATCTCAAATATAAAATTAAATCCAACTCCCTCTCCCCTGCCTCCCTCCCCCCTCCCATCCTCCCTCCCTCCCTCTTGCTCACACTCACACAAAAGCTCACTTCCCACATACTTCATGGGGATATTTCAAGTTAAAGTTTTGTTTACCTTATAGAAAAGTTAATTAGTTCCTTTTGATCTCACAGGGAAAACCACACAGGAAATTTTTCTTCAGAAAGTATATACACGAAGGCATGCTTTTCCCTCATAACCAGAGATATTCATTAAAACAATTCGTTTCGATTTTTAATTTAAAGAAAACATTTTACATTTTCCCTATTTATTATTAAGAAAGTCATTGTCCCCAGGGCAGAACATAAAGGGGGTCAGCTCTGGTGTTTTTGCTGTGTAAGCAGCCAGCGCTGGGCAGTTTATAATTTGCCCCTACTTTGTTTTTCTACTTTGAATAACAAGAGACTTCTGCAGGAAGGCAAACCTTCAAACATGCCAGATTTCAGTCGCCAAAATATTAAAAATCTGGGGTTTTGGAGATTGAGACTGTATGGCTTAAATAAAGATATTTAAGTTCTGAAATATAAATATTCGAGATCCTGAAAAAACAGATCGTTGCATTAAAATCTGAAACAGGCAGCGGGTGAATCGAGGGGAGAAAATGTTTACTTTTTTGAGGTTTATCTAATGAAATATAATAAATAGTACATCATGCACTTTTTTTTTTTTTTTAACCCCTAGAGATATTTAAGCAATACCTGGATTTGTACAATAAACCGCTTAGCAAAAGTCGAGAAAGAGAAACGCCTGGATTTTCAGAACGCGATTTGCAATCTTAAGCACATTTTCCACATCTTGTATTGTTGCGGGATAAGGGATTCCGAGGACCCTACAAATTATGGAATTCATTTCCAGCACAGACCAAGTGAAAAGAGAAATGGTGTGGCTTCCCCGAGGTTGAAAGAACAAATTAAAAGATATTGCATCTGAGAGTGCCAGAGGCTGTGGGCCCCCTTACTGCAAGGGGGAAAAAAAATCTCATATATAGATATGATATGGACCCAAAGCCCGTGGAAGATATGTTTTTACAAAAGAAAAACCACAAAAACATAACAGCTCTAAAGAGTGGTGTTGACATCAGTATATAATTTTGAGGATATTTTTGGGTGCGTATCCCTTTCCTGCCCCTGACACAAATATTTGGAGATTGGGACTGTCATTGTTGATAAAAATTGAATTGATGCCGCATACAAAAGATATATAAAAACCATGTTAACATATGGGGCGACTTTGATGATGTTCTGTACAGCGAAAGTATAAAAATCCGATGACATTTTATTGTCACCGATTTGCATTTTCATCTAATCTGCACCAACCTCTGCCTTTAAAAGCAGAGCTCTTTATACAGATTTCTTTATCAAAGGTTTTCACTTGAAGGTAAATTTTCTGGTTTAAATGTACCCCATTCTTCTTCTCCTTCTCCTTCTTCTTTTTCTTCTTCTTTGTAAATGGTGAGGGTATGTGGCAATCCATTTGTGAAGTCAGAAAATTACGGATATATTTCCAAGAGGGGTTTAAGAAGCGCGGGCCCGAGGAGCAGATGCCTGCCAGCGAAGAGCCCCAGGGAAACCAGTTATTAATGCAAGTTTCCAAAGTCTCTCTGTTCAAATGCAGAGTCCGAAAACCTTTTAAAAATTGCCCTTCTATAACACAATTATTTTCATTTCCTCCCTGAGATACCTTTGATATTTTCTTCTGAGGAAACATTTATGCTTTTTAGAGTTGTAAGTTTTCTCTTCTTCTTCTTCTTTTTTTCTTTTGCTTTCTTCCTTGAGGAAAATGGTTTAATGTAAAGTTCAAGGGGAAGAGAGACTCATTTAACAAATGGGATGGAAAACAGAAGCTTCAAATGAATACCCAATTCCCTCTTTGGATTTGCCAAATAACAACTAAAAATCAAATACTTCCCGGAAGACCATTGATGGGATTCCTCCCAAATAAATATGCATCTCTTCCTATTTTCATCAAAGCAAATAATTTTCTCTATGGCTAGGAGTTTTGGAGACTGGGGCCCCCACTTCTCCACCCCTCTCCATTGGGGACCTTGAGATTTCATTTCATATATATATGTTTTCCTTTCCTTGAATTTCCAGAAAGTTGGCCTTCTTTCTCTAGGGGAGCATGAGCTGGGAGGTAGAGCCGTGGTGCTGGGTCTACCCTTCACTGGCCTGAATGCAAGAGAGAAAGGGGTGAAAGAAGCCGAGAGAAAAACACAATCCTTACAGGAGAAGACGTTAGCAGTGATAAAAAGAACAAGACGAGTAAATATTTTTCTAGCGCGCTTCCAAGTTAAAGCCAGCGGAGCTCCCCAGCTTAAAGAAAGGGAAAACAAAATTCGTCCCTACCTTTGTCAGATGCAAGGTAATGGGGGACTCGTTTCCAGAGTGGTTATGACCTACACAGAACTTCTTACCTTAAATCTATACATTTTGAGCAAAAACAGCTTGGAGCAATTCTCTCCAAACAGCCCCAAATGTTAACCATTCCATTCAAGATCAGATTTCTCCTTCAGCCTAGACGGTGATATCAGTTGGATTTTCTTTTCTTTTCTTTTTTTTTTTAAATACGTATTCTTATGTTTCCAATCCTCAAACATACTTTCTTCATCTTTGTTAATGCTCCTCTGGCCGTTGGATGGGCTGGGAGCCCTCAGGAGTCCTTCTCTTTGGGACAATTAGCCTCCCACTTGATCATTTTAAGTCTGAATGATTTGTTGTGGTTACCGAGCGGGGGCTTTCTGTCTCTCTGCTGTAATATTGTTGTAGATATGTAAAGTTTACTGCGTGCTGTAAATATGTCAGCTTTTGCCGGGGAGTTTGCTAATAAAGAACTTCGAGGTATTATTGATGGAAAAGGTAATGTTTTCAATAAGACTTGCCGGGGCTGAAGTTCGAGACATTCCACACCCGGCAAAGCACGGGCGTTTGAAATGCCGACCGCGGGCGTTGCACTAGGCCAGCCGGCCGCCGGGACTCCGGCTCTCAGTGCGGCTTTGAACGCCTGGCTGGCTTAGAGAGCTCTGTCCTATTTTAAGTGGCCCTCCCGACCATCAGTAATCACTGAGCTATTCCCAGAGAATCACAAGAGACCACTTTCCCACTCTGATCCCTTTTGGCTTTCTGAGCTCACCCCCGAGGATAGCAGAGAAAAAGAAATCCAAACTTGGACCTTTGAATCCGACTTTTTCATTTTAAACGGCAACTTCTGAGTGCAGATAGGATCCGTGTTTTCCTTTTTCCTTCGTTCAATTGTAGATTATTCTTCTGCCTTCCCCCCACCGCCCCCCACAAAGAAAAACAAAGAAATTGCAGAAAATTTCGTCTCTGTCCGCCACGCGGTCTCTCGAGCGAAGTGGCTCGCTCTTGTTTTTTTGTCACATCACCCCACATGACAGTTTCATCTGGTGCTAATGTGGCCGTCACATGGGTTGGCCCTCAGAATTCCATGCTCATTTACCATTAATCAAATGCATCATTATGAATTGTGTATGCATTTTAGAGCAGACCCAAACCCCGGCTCGATATGGAAGTGCTTTTTTTTCTCCCCATTCATGTTCAGCAACAAAACTCACATCTGCTGTGAAGATTAATGGCAAGGCCAAAGTGACATTCTTTGTGTTTGCCTAGCCCAGAAGTCAACAGCCCTAAATGACAGGTCGGTAAGCCATGTCCAGGTAGTGTTAGTTTTTCCAGATAATCATGATGATCGCTCATGGGCTGCCGTAATCACCCCCCGCAAACTGAAGCTGGTAAGAGAGAGGCCAGACAAAGCTGTCAGAGAGCACACTTTCAGCTTCCAAGGGGCCTGGGTGGGGGTGGGTGCCTCCTTCAC
>NW_027530521.1:3531773-3540763 GCF_008692635.1 Crocuta crocuta | reverse complement strand
GTTGGGTTAGTCTTAAATTGCACTTTAGTCAAAATGGGACTGGCCATTCTAATTTGGAGGAATTCGAAGTATTTGCCGGCTGAGCTCAGATGGCTGGGGGTGGGGGCTCGGCCCGCTGGACGCCTTCAGGAATTGTGGTCTGTGGGAGCATTTTGAATTTTCTGGAACTTTCCTTGGAAGGCCTGTCTCCTATGGGTTGATGGGGACGAGGAGGCTGCTAGGTATATAAAAAGTTTTCACTGGGGGTTTCCAGTGATCAAAGTCCTTCCTGAGGATGGGGACGGCTTTTCAGGTAAAAATCCTTCCGTGAGCTGTCGTAATAGTTCCCGGAGATGGGCCTTGGTGCCCGAGAGTGGCCCCCAGCCCTGACCCCTCTCTCCCTGCTAGGCTGGGGAGACTGATCTGACTTGAGGTCAGCTCACATTTTAATGTCCAATTGCCAGCAATCCCCAGCACGGATCAGGAACACGCAGAAAGGTTGGTCTCCAGGAGTGGGAGAGGTGGGGTGCAGGGGTGGGCGGGGTGGGGCGCAGGGCGCTGCAGTGCTGGCTTAGTTTATGGCACTGTTTTCCTTCCCCCCCAGGCAGACAGCTGGGTCTGGACTTTGACTCAGTTACCCCTCCCGGACACTGTTGCCCTCCGGGGAAAGGTTTCTGTTGTGAGGCCTTCCCGGGCTGTGCTGGCGCTCCTGATATTAGTGAAGCCGATTAAAAACAAACACCATTTTAGAATATGCCGCTCGTGGTCTGCCTTAGCCCCTGGCCAGGGGGTGGGGGGGAGGCCAGGAGAGTTCGAGAGTCCTGAGCTGATCAGTGGGCTCCATGTCAGGGTGCTGGGCTCTCTCGTATGGCCTCCTGGGCATATCTCAGGAACCGTCCCCCGTCAGAAGTTTCTGTTCCTTGGGCCACGGCTCTGAAGGGCACTTCAGAGGCACCGGAGCACAGACTGTCAACCCCTCTTCCTTCCTGCTTCTGGTTAGGGATGGGGGGGCCGTGCAAATAGTTGGGGCGGAAGCAGCGATCGATGGGCACAAGCTGAATTGGGTCGCGGCTGCCCGAGGAGGGCTCAGTGGTAGGAGCTGGTCCCTCTGCGTATGCATGGGGGGTGGGTGTGAGTGTGTGTGTGGGGGTGGCGGGCAACCCACGGTCCCCAGGCCAACCCCCCGGCTTTAGCTTAGTCATGTGGGGCCCTCTTTCCCAGTGGGGACGTGCCCCCAGTGCTGACGTCAACTAGGCCAAGCCGGCAGTCGGGAATGGGCAGCTGGAGGCTGGCAGGTGTGACCTCCCTCCCATTGCCATGACCTTCGGGGCCTAGAACAGACAGCAGGGTCCAGGCTCTGAGCCCAGGCTTCCGAAGGGCTTAGAAGAAGGCTTTGGGGGTGACTTCAGCTCCCCTAGCCGGGTCTGTGGCTTTGTCTCAGAATGATCTGGGATATCACCACGGGGCAGAGTCCACTCCACAGCCACCACTTCTTGGGGACCTCTTCTCAGGCCCCCACAACAGCCCCAGGAAGTAGGAGTCTGGTGCTCAGAACAGCTTATAACCCGTGTAAGGTCACCCAGCACCTTTCCACGTGTGAACCTGGAGCCCAACCCGTGTGACGTTCCACAGCATCATTAAAAGCGATGAAAACGCGGAGCCTTGAGGTTCTGACACGGACCTTCTCCACGATGTGAGGAATCGTCTAACTGAACTATTTACAGAAATGCAGAGGTCTGGCCCCACTCTGAGCAGCTCTCTCATGCTTTCAGGGAGATATTTCTGGTTCCACTGACATTTGGTTTAAAAAAATAATAAAAAAAAAAATAAATGAGCAAATCAGAGAACTCGAGATGCTGGTGAGGATNAAAAAAAAAATACTTAGGATTTCCGTCACTCTGGTTTGAAGCTCAGTAAGGCACCGAGGCTTGTCTGGCTTTTTGTCTATACCTGGTTTGGTTCAAGGGCAGAGAAGGGATCGTGTGCACAAAACACATGCACACGTATCTACCCATGGGTGGTGTCTTTTCTTTCTGCTTCTGTTCCTTTTCAAGGAAGCCGACAAGTCCGGTCTTCTCTATCAAAGGCTGATCATCTAAATAGGACTGGCCCAGGACGCTGCCCAGAAAAATGCAGCCAGCAAGTAGCGGTGGTACATAAACAGATATCATCTGATGGATATTCTTCGACGTGGAGAGACTGCTCACTAGCTCACTAAGTGTGAGAATTTAAACTCATTTTTAATGATGAAAGTAACACACACACCTGATGAGAAACTGAAACTCTATAGAAGCTAAAAAAATTTTTTAAAAAATGTTTATTTTTGAGAGAGACAGAGCCTGAGTGGGGGAGGGGCAGAGAGAGAGAGGGAGACACAGAATCCGAAGCAGGCTCCAGGCTCTGAGCTAGCCGTCAGCGCAGAGCCCGACGTGGGGCTCGAGCCCCCAAACCGCTCGAGATCATGACCTGAGCCGAAGTCGGATGCACAACCGACTGAGCCACCCAGGCGCTCCCACAGAAGTATTTTTAAGGTAAATGAAGTGGATTAGTTAATATTTGTACAGTGCCTGCCACAAAAGAAATACTTTGGCAGTGCTGATTAAATAAAACTATGTGAAATTCAGAGTAACCTTTTCTTCCATTCTCGATCTGCAGCTTCCCTCTCTGGAAGCCACCAAGAGAACGGTTTCTTGCATATTCTTTCAGAAAGGCTGTGAGCTTGGGTAAGTGTGTGGGCACACGTGATCCCGTTACGCTGCAACGTGAAAAGAGTGGGTTACAAAGCAGCTTCGAACAGTATGATCCCATCTTCCAAACAAGCAAACAAACAAACGTGCACAGACAATAATCTGGAATGATGGTTATCCAGGTAGTAACGGTGGTCGTTTCTGAAAGGCAGGATCGTGGGTGGATTTTCTTTTTCTTCTGGTCTCTTTCGGCTCACGCTGTTTGTAATTCTAAAAACTAACGAAAGAGGCGCGTGCATAAATAAGTGAGTGAATGACTGCGTGGACCCCGGTCCTCTCGTATGAGTGTATTCTAAGCGGGGCTGATGTCCCGGCTGGGGGCCCAGGACCCTCAGCACGGGGTTTGCACAGGCACCCCCCATCGGCTCCCTGGGGCCTGCCGTGCTGTTGCTGATGTACCCTTGGCTCTGCTAGTGGCTCCAGGGATCCTCGAGGGCCCCCTGGACGGGCATCCAACCAGGATAAAGTTCCCAGGGCTGCCCTGCACACGCTTCCCAGCTTCGCTATTGTTTCTTTTGCTCTCCCCGTAGCCCTCCACTGTCTTGGGGAAGAAAATCTCTTCCCTCTGCCAGCCTGGGCNGAGTGGCGGGGGGAGAGGGCTGGGAGGGGGGCGCTGGCCTCCCCAGCCGGGAATGAGGGTGAGACCCATCTGAAGTGAATCTGCTCACGTGTCCATTCTGAGAGCCCGAGCCCCGTGGCCTGAGCCTTTCGGACCTGCCTGAAGCCCAGTCCAATTCTCTTAGCGGCCAGTGGGACAGGCATCCGGGGGGAGGGTCCTGAGTGGGCACAGCTGACTGTTTCTGACTCTGCATACAGTTCTGAAATCAACTCGACCCAGACCACGAGCCAGGTACTGTGCCTGCCATGGGACTTGGGCCAGGTCAGTTTGTCTTCTCGAACCTCGCTTTCCTCATCTCTAAAATGGGGACAATGATGGTGCCTTCCTCGTGGCGGTAGCGAATCTTCATTCTCAACTCACGCCTTCCATACAGATGTTTCTGACGTCCTCCCGGGGGCCAAGTTCTTTACTGGACACAGTGACCGTCCTCTACCTAGGACCTCGGGTAGAACAAAGGACATGCCTTCCAGAGGTAAAAGCATGGGGGAAATCAGGGGAGGCTCCTCGGAGGGTGGACGGGCGCCGTGACATGGCGGGGCTCGCAGGTGGGGAGGAAAGCGTAGGAGTGTTCACAGCCCTTCCACGGACAGGGCTTCACGTATTTCTGTAAGACAAAAGTCTCAGCATCCAACCTTTGTTGGGGGGACGTTAGAAGAAACATTTTTCAGGGGCACCTTGGTGGCTCAGTTGGTTAAGCGTCCGACTTCGGCTTGGGTCTCACGGTTCGTGGGTTCAAGCCCCGTGTCAGGCTCTGTGCTGAGGAATAGCTCAGAGCCTGGAGCCTGTTTCAGATTCTGTGTCTCCCTCTCTCTCTGACCCTTCCCTGCTCACGCTGTCTCTATCTTTATCTCAAAAATAAATAAAACATTTAAAAAAAAAAGAAGAAGAAACATTTTTCAGCCAGGGTGAGTGGAATGTGCTGGATGATAGTGACCAACTCTCAGGGTCCAATCTGTCCCGCCCGCTCGGCTCTGATCCAAGGCGGAACTCGTGACCCGTTTAGCTGTGAGGCAGGGAGAGCTGGAAAGGCACCTGAAAGACAGCTTTCCCCCGTGGGACCTCCCTTCTACTCTTCCATCGCCGCCATCCACCCGGCTGGAAACGACAAGACCTTTGCACAGACCGGCCTCCAGCCCTGACTCTGCCATGTGCGTGCCGGAGATCTTGGGTAAGCCTCAGTTTCCTCATCAGGAAAATGGGCATAATGGCAATGCCCACTCTGCCAAGCTGTTGTGAGCATTCCAGATGGTGCAAGGCACCCACATAATGCCTAGCACATACCAGGACGTCTGAGGCAGGCCTGGGGCTTCTGCCAGTGGGGCCCAGTGTCTGGACTCAAGACATTCTTCTCCTTATTACAAAGCCACACACCAGGACCCAGCTCATCTGGGGCCCACGTGAACCCCGGGGCTCTGAGATATTTCATCCCCTTATTTGGCTTTCGTCTTCCTGCCCCCGGCTGAATGTCCCCACCCACCTGCCACCCTGCGGGACCCCCGACGAGGGGAGAAACCGGTGATCTGACAGAGCAGGGGGAGAAGGAAGCTCCAAGGTAGAGGCCAGCAGAAGGGATGGACCCCAGATGCTGCGAGGGGATCTTCCGGGTGACAGGCCAGCCGCAAACCCAGCCCCGATGCACCCTTCCTCCAACACTTCCCAAATCGAGAAGGCAAAGACGGGTTTGGCTTTATTTTCCTCCTTCCTCTCATCTGTAAAATTGAGACATTACAGCTCCAAAATGGGCTTTGAGCCTGTAGAAATTAATCCGGTCTGGCGGGAGGTCTGCAAATAAACATATTGTTTCGATTGGTGTTGACATTTGGATTGTGAGAAGGTTTGAAACTGTAACTGGAGTTGGGATTTTCCAGCCCATGCGAGTTTTTCCGTGGAGGGCTCAACAAGGGTAAACTGGTGACGGGGTGAATGCCCTCTTTAAACCCGTGCCAGGCGCCCTGAGCCCATGCACAGGGGCCACCTGTGCTCCTTCGAGGGGCAGGCATTTCAGGACGCAAAGCCCCTGTGGCAGCGGAGGGACCTAAAAGGGTCAGAGCACCTACTGTGTGCTGGCAGCTCGTATGCACAACCTCGTTTAGTGCTCCGGTCACTGCCGCAAAGTGTGTATGAATATTCCCGTTTTACAGACTGGGGCTCTGAGGAGCTGAGGGATGAAGGAACCTGCCTGAATCATACAGGAAAAAAGGGAAGGTTTGAGCTCAGTCTCTTCTGACTCCCGATGGTTTGGCTTATACAACCTACCTTCTGCCAGGAAGTTTCCAGAAGGTGATCTCACCGGCAGAATGGCTCTTTCTCTTGGGGAAAAGGCTGAGCCTGGACTCAGGTGACCTAAGTTGGCCGAGTGTTTGGTTGTCCGGATTGCTATTTCCATCNTCTCCTCCAATGGCCTCTGAGCCTCCATGCCTCCCCTTCCCTCCCAGCTCCAGCCTCCCCACTCAGGCCCAGCAGGGAAGCAGCCGGGGTCCCAGTACAAGGGGACAGCCCTGGAAAGCCCCCTACTCAGGCCACAGCTTTCAACCATGAACTCGGGCTGCTGGCCAGATGTAGGCATGCATTTTGGGGAGAGGCTGGGTGATTTCCGCACCTGGCAACTTGTGCGTGTCCCAGACCCCCTCTCCCCGCCTCCCACCTTCTGCGATGGCGAAGACCCATCCGCGGGGCTCACTGCTTCCGTCTCCCTGCCACTGCTCTGTGCCCGTCCCTGCACAGCCAGACACGGCCGCGTAAGCTCACCGTCGGAGCCTCCCTGGGCCCGTAGTGCTGACTGGCCAGCCTCCGCCACTTCTTGCCCTCCCAGAGGGCTATTCCCTGGGGCATCGATGTCAGACCAGATGTGGCAAGAGTCCTCAAAGGCAGGGCCTCGATGCCACCCGGGATGAAGGCTCCAGGTTCCTGTAACCCCATCTCCGCCCCCTTGGCTGCCTGGGATAACAGGGAGCGTGGGCTGCGAGACGGTGGTCCGGGTCCAGCCCCCTTCCCCGGACTTCACGGCGAGGTGAGCCCATGCCTGGCCAGGAAGATGCCTCCACATCTCCTTCCCCTCCCTGGGAGAGACTCCCAGGGGAGGGCCCACCTCATCTGTTCCCACAGACCCTCAAGGCTGAGTGAGGCCTTGTCTCTGTGCCTCGGACACACGGGGTCTTCCTTCTCTCTCTGCCCCCGCCCCCCAGGCCCCCTTAGGTCTGACCCCTTGTCACATTCAAAGGCTCAAAACTATGACCAGAAGTTTGGGGGGCATTGGGTTTGGCCTGACACTGCTCTGGGAGATCACGTTTGGGCTTGGATCTGTCTGGATGCTCTTTGTCTGTCGGCTGCTTTTGCCTTCAGGAGGTGCGAACCTCCCACCGGGTTTGAGTTTCTGGAAACCAGAAAGGTTTGTGTTCATTTCAAGGTTCAGAAGATCACGGTGGTTTTGGGTCACGCTTGGGTTTGATTTGTGTGCTTGATGGCAGCGGTGGCCTGGGGCCTCTGAGCTCGGCCTGTGCAGGGTTCCCGTGGGGTCTGACTGAGACACACTCTCGGTGTGTCCTCTGGGAGGGGCTGGTCCCGGGCCAAGGCAACAGAGCCGGTGGCCGGGGCTGCAGGGAGGGGCATGGCCCCAGTTCCGGAAAAGTGGAGACAGAGAATTTGCTTTCCCTTCAAACTTATCACAGAGCAGATGCCTGGATGTGATTTTCGTGGACACGGGGGAGGTGATTTGGGGGGAAAGCATGAAGAGAGAGCCAGGCTGCGAGTCAGATGGCCCCAGAGGCTGTGGTGGGAGCGGGCAGCCCGTGTCTCCTCGGAGGCCTACGTCTACACGGGCCGGCTGAGCCACCTGGGGTAAGTCTTCAACTTCTCTGAACTCTAGTCTCCTTATGCCTCTTCCCAAGGCGGTTCTGAGATTAAAGAGGATAATGTTTGTAGAAACTCACAGAGGACGTCAGAATATATTAGTCCTCGTGAGCTCTACAAAGACAGGGCTAGGCCTCCTTAATCACGCTCTGCCCAAGTTAGCAGGGTGCTTGGGCCTCACGCCTGTTCAGTGAGCCCTTCTCGAAGCCAGATGAGAACTGGCCTCTGGATTATTACTGTCAGTTTCAACCGCAAGTCTGTTTCCCCGATTGGAGGTCTGGGCTGGAGTCCTGAAGTGCCCCGACTGGCTCTGGAAGGAGCCCTTCTTTCCGGGCACAGTGGTCTTCCTGCAGTGGACGCTAGCCTTGGGTCGCCTCCCCAGGGTGTTCCCCATGTCCGCCAAGGCCCATCACCTCCTACCTCTGAACTGACTCAACCCATTTCCATCTTCCAAGGGCTGGAAGAGTCTTTCTTTACTAATCACAAGGGGTTCCCACAGTGTTTGGGTTTTCCAGTTTGGGGTTGGTGTGCTGGAGGTTGAGCCCCTTGGGAGAGTGCCCACATGTCCTGGGTTTCCTGCTATGGTTTAAAACCTTCAGGGTCATCGTCCCTGTGAGTGTCAGCCTAATAGCCTTGAATTTTGGTCTGTAAATAATCGTACTGGCTTCAACTTACTGACTTTCTGTTCTGGGCATTTAATCCTCACTGTTGCCCCAGGAGGTGGCATTATGGCACTATCCTCATTTTATAAATGAGGAAACAGAGGCTCAGAGAGGTCAAGTAACATGCCCAAGTTCCCACAGCAGGGAGTGGCAGAGCTGGGACACAAAGCCAAGTCTCTGGCCCCACGGGAAACCATCTTTTCTGTCCCAAACTCTCTCTGTAGTGCACAGGCTGTAATGAAGGAAAGCAGGTGTCCAGAGGACCCCTCAGCCTCTGACGTGTCTGTAACCCAAAATTCTAGGGAGCCCTTGCCCGTCTGGAATGGGGGGCGGGGTGAGGACCACGGCCTCCAGCCAGCACCCCGTCTCCAGCCTCGGAAGGCATAAATGGCTGGCTGCTACAGCCTGTTCAGAAGGCACGACCTGTCATAAAAGGTGGAGTGTTCTGAGCAGAACCGGCGGCCGTGTCTGGGCTGCCTTCCCGACCCTCCGGGCTGATTAAGTCACCACGGCCCCCGCTCACTCCTCCAGTCTGCCCAGCCACACACCTTCCTCCCGGCCCCCCTCACCTTGCCCCTCCCTCCCTGGCCGCAGTCAATGCCCCAGTGTCCTGCCGGTGTCGGCCCACGTCAGGGTTACTTTGTCTTCAAATAGGACATGCTGCCACCCCCATGGGGGCTTCACAGGGCTCGGGGTTCGCTGTGGCGGGGGGAGCACAGAAGGCCTTTTGTGGCTGACTTGCAGAGGTCTGGTCATCTTTGAAGGTGATAAACAACGTTTGACGAGAGAGTCACGTTTGCATACGGAAGGACACAATTTAACTTGTCAAAAACATCTGGGTTTCCTTTCACCGGGTTGGGTGGGAGTAAATGATGCAGGAAGATTTCTGTCTCCCTCCTCCGAGCACCCCTGGGTTTCTCCTCCAGCTTCCTTTCTCCCCCTCAGGCACCCACGGAGCAGCGGTGAGACGTCTCCCTGAGTCCCGTCAAGCAGCTCCTGAAATGTGCCTGAGCCTCTGTTCCCGGCTCTCCGGTGGTATCTCTCATGGCATGAGCCTGGTGCCTCGTCGCTGGCTCTCTGCTCCTGCCCACCTTGGATTCTCTCAGGATGACCTTGAACAACACCAGTCGGATC
>NW_027530521.1:3527566-3531696 GCF_008692635.1 Crocuta crocuta | reverse complement strand
CGCCCCCCCCGCCCCTTCCTTTCCTGCTCTGACCTTGCTGGCCTCCTCCAGGCAGGTTTCTGGCTTGGTGCCTTTGCAAGCGCTGTTCCCTCTGCCTGGAATGCTCTTGCCTCAAATACCCACGAGGATCCCTCAACGCCTCTGGGTGTCCAAAGATCACCTTGTCAGTGAGACCTTGTCTGTCTGCCTCATGTCAAACAGCAACCCTCTCCTCCAACTTTCCCAGTTCCCTCTGCCCCCGTGCCTTGATTTCCCTCCAGCGTCTTCATCTGACCAGAGGTGGATTTTCCATGAAGCTGCTGATACTTTAGGGCCCCGTGCTAGCAGTTTCCAAAGCCCTGCACCAAGTTTGGTATTTATAATTATTAAAATAGTTTTTAATGTTTATGTATTTATTTTTGAGAGACCAAGAGAGGCAGAGTGTGAGCGAGGGATGGGGCAGAGAGAGAGGGAGACAGAATCTGAAGCAGGCTCCAGGCTCTGAGCTGTCAGCACAGAGCCCGATGTGGGGCTCAAACCCATGAACCTCAAGATCATGACCTGAGCTGAAGTCGAACGCTTAACCCACTGAGCTAAGCCAGGTGCTCCGGTATTTATAATTCCTCATTCTTTTTTTCTTAAGGCGTCCACCCTTCTCTCCAAATTGTGTAAGTTTTAGTCCCCACAAAAGCCTGGGTCTGCCAGCTCCTTACCTCTTTTAATTTTTTTTTTTTTTATTATGTCTCTCCCTCTGCCATTAAAACATAAACTCCATGAGGGCAAAAGTTTCAGTTTTTAAAAAATTTTTAACTGTTTTATCCCTGGGGTCCAGAACAGTGGTCGCAAACAGTAGGAGCACCATAACGGTACTGTGCGTGGATGTCAGCCCCGAGCTCATACCTCTTGCAGGGCTGCACATTTCTTTTAGGATAAAGACCAGCCTCCTAACACACCCTCGAGGCTCTGCCCTCTGGCTGCTCCTAGATGTGCTAAGATTGAGACTCAGGGCCTTTGCACACACCGCTTCCTCTCCTTGCCGCCCTTCCTTTCCTCTCGGCCACCTGTTCATCCTCCAGGTGTCTCCTTGACTGCCTTTTCTGCGGCCCACCCCCAGTTGCCCAGCCCGGCCCGGGAGTCACGTGCCCTCCAGCACTCTGGAGTGTCTCTTGATAGCCCTGTCGCCATAGGCACACACCATCCGTGCCACTGCTGGCTTAGGATTTGTCTCCCTTTGAGGACTGTAAGCTCGCTGAGGGCAGGCGCATGCTTGTCTGGGGTGCTGCCGTCTCCCCAGCGTAAAGTCTACCATGTGGTCCTTTTCCCCGACTCAGTAAATAGCCACTGAGCTGCTAAGAACCAGTTGGGGGAAGATAGGAATCAGCAGTGAATATTAAAACGCACAAAATCACAGAGTCCATGGTGTATCAGAGATGGAAGAGATGACCCCGTCCATAACTTGTAGGCTGTGTGTGCCCGGAGACCTGGGGGGTTTTGGGGAGGTGTGTGTCCACGTGACTGTGTGTGTGCACATGCCTGAGCATGTATGTGTGTATATGCACGTATATACACAGGCGTGCATGTGCACATGTGGGGAAGTGTATGCACAGGGTTGTATGTGCGTGTGTGCATGCAAGTGGGGGCAGTGGGGGTCAGGACGGTTAAAAGACTGACAACTAGACAGATGTCAGACCCCCATTCCAATGTCAAACAGACTAGTTCGCTTTTATCCGTTTATATATTGAACTTGGGCTTCTGATTTTATTTGAAAAGAAATAAGCTCTCTGGGGCGCCTGGCTGGCTCCGTTAGTAAAGCATGCAACTCTTGAACTTGAGGTTGTGAGTTCAAACCCTATGTACAGCTTACTAAAAAAAAATTAATTACACAACTAAAAAATAAATAATTTTAAAAAATGAAAGAAAGAAGTTTTCCAGCCAAAATCAAATTTGGAAAGTGCTAGTCTGACCAGACCCCTCCATCCTGTTTTACAAATAGGTAAACTGAGGCCCAGAGAAGTAGAAGCATGGGCCCAAGATCCCAGAACGAAGAAGCAAACAAGTCGGAGGACGATTCCCTGACGTTCAGCCCCCTCTTCGTGGTTTGGGCGGAGCATCCTTTCACCTGTGACCAGGCGGCTGAGCTCCTGGGTGTCCCGGAGCTCACAGAAAATCTGGGAACGTCAAGCTGAAATCCCGTCGTGTGAAGCAGGAATCATTTTATTTGCAGAAGACATGACTCCCCAGATGCATGCAGTAAAAATCACAACGCTGAGTACAAGTAAAAAATCCCAACACAGAAAATGAACTTTCCTTTGAATTTTTCAGTTAACACTCATTAGCTACTTGCTCATTTATATTATTGTCTGGAGGGGGCTTCTAGCAAACATATCGCAACAGGCACCGAAGGTTCAGAAAACTTGTGGGAGCAAAACTTAAAAGGGAAATAATCCTGTCCATTAGTTTCATGGTGTCTGTTTATGTGTGTGAGTATGAGGAAAATTAAAAAGATTATTTCTCATATGCTTTGATGCTGGAATAAATACCTCTGGCCATGAGATCTCTGTTGGAGAAGAGGAACCATTAATTTTCATTATTTTTCATTCATTTATTTAGAAATAAATCTTAAAAAAATTTTTTAATGTTTTATTTATTTTTGAGAGAGAGAGAGAGAGAGGGCACGAGTGGGGGAGGGGCAGAGGGAGAGGGAGACACCGAATGGGAAGCAGCTCCAGGCTCTGAGCTGTGAGCGCAGAGCGCAATGCCAGGCTCAAACTCATGAACCGCGAGATCATGACCTGAGCTGAAGTTGAACACTTAACCCACTGAGCCACCCAGGTGCCCCTAAAAATAAATCTTTAATTTGTTCTCTGATTGCAAAATAACAGGTCCATCTGAAAAAGTAGAACATTATAGAAATATACACAACTTAGATAGTAAGAATGTTTCAGTATTGTTCTTTCCCCCAGAGTCACAGTTAATCCTGATTTGTTTTCAGGGGCACGGGGGTGGCTCCGTTGGTTAAGAGTCCGGCTCTTGATTTTGGCTCAGGTCATGATCTCACAATCCATGGGTTTGAGCCCTGTCCTGTGTCAGGATCTGTTCTGACAGCACAGGGCCTGCTTGGGATTCTCTCTTGGTCCCTCTCTCTCTGCACTTCCCTCTGATCATGTGCTCTGCCTCTCTCAAAATAAATAAACTTAAAAAAAATACTGATTTGCATTCAGGCCTACTGTGTGAGTGTCAGGCACCAGAAGGACAAGTGTGAGGAAACAGGTGTCATTTGTGACCTCACGGGACTCAGTTGAGTGGGGCAGAGATATGAAATCATCACACGATTATAAAAATTCAGTTGTGTTTTGCATTAGAAAGGAGATATGAAGGCACAAACTTGGGGAAACAGACCTTGATGAGAAGGCCTGGGAAAGCTTTGTTGAGGAGGTCAGGATGGAGTTGGGATCTGTTAAGTATGTGGAGATGAGAGCAAAGAGTGGTCAAGGAAGAAGAAATGTGTATGCAAAGGCCCTGTGGCAGGAGGGAGGAAAATCTGTGTTGGCAGGAGTGGCTGGTTCATGGTGAGGCAGCAGAGGCATCCTGGGGGGGAGGGGTGTCTGGAGGGTGTCTGTGAAGATCATGGTAAGACTTTGTCCTAAAGTAAAGGGAATCATAAACTTTTTTTAAAAATATTTTTTATTTATTTCTAGGAGAGAGAGAGAGAGACAGCGTGAGCAGGGGAGGGTCAGAGAGAGAGGGAGTCACAGACTCCGAAATTGGCTCCAGGCTCTGAGCTGGCAGTCAGCACAGAGCCCGACGCAGGGCTCGAACCACGAACCCCGAGATCATGACCTAAGCGAAAGTCGGACGCTTAACCGACTAAGCCACCCAGGAGCCCCGGGAATCATAAACTTTTAAATAAAACTGAATGTGATTAAATTTGCACTTGATAAAAATTCTTTCTGATTTTTTTTTTTTTGGTGCACATGTGCATCAATTAATGCTTTAGTAGGGTGGATTTAGTAAAAGAATGGCTTCTGTGGCTACAATTCGATCTAGGGGCTCAAACAATGTCCCCCGTTTCTCTCCATCTCTCAGTCTCGTCTGCTGTCATGCTGACCCTGGAAGGAGCCGCGTGCCTGTGATGAAAGCCGGAAGAGTGG
>NW_027530521.1:3503810-3527553 GCF_008692635.1 Crocuta crocuta | reverse complement strand
GGGGCGTCTTCCGGGAGAGTTGGAACGTTCTGTATCCTGATTTGGGAGTAGCTACACCGGTGTATGTGTACACAAAAATGTATTGAGTTGACACTGAAGATGTACACGTTCGCTGTATGAGCTATCCCAAGATTTTAAAGGTACCTGGCTGGGGGCGCCTGGGTGGCTCAGTCTGTTGAGCGGTAGCACTTGGGCTCAGGTCATGATCTCGCTGTTTGTGAGTTCGAGCCCTGCATCGGGCTCTCTGCTGTTAGCTCAGAGCCTGCTTGGGATTCTCCCTCCCTCTCTCTCTGCACCTCCCCTGCTTGAGCTCTCTTGCTCAAAAATAAACATTAAAAAATAACTAAATAAAAGCACTTGACTGGAGAATGGGGAAGAGGGTGTTCCTGGAGAAAACTCAGGATACTGTTACCAAAAGAGGGGTGAATGAGTGTTCCCTACAATATATCAATATGTATGCATGCACCTATTACACATAGATGATTTTTAGCATAGTGCATAGTGTGCACATCACAGTGTACCCTCTTGTGGCATATTTTTTTTGCTTGATAAATCTTAGACATTTTCCCATGATGACCACTGCTTTATGCCATAGCTTACATTTCAGATGCACTTAATTAGGCAAATGAGCTTGTCTCCTCAGCCTGGCTTGGAAGAAGAGGCACCCCAGACCCATTACCTGCAGAGGGTTGGTCCTTGTGTGGTCAAGGACCCCTGGCCTTGCTATGTCACTTGCGTCCCTCCCCCCACCCCCCAGAGCTGGGCACCTTTCCTCTGGCAGTGCCTGCCTCTCCCTTCAGACGGTCAGCTCTCTCTTGTTTTCTGTCTCTCAAATGTGCCCTCCCAAAGGGACTACATTCTCACTCATGCTAAGGTGGTAATGACTGGTAGCTTCCAGAGTGCCTCTTCCTATAGCAATCCACTTTATGTTTTCTTTACAGCGAAAACCATGATCCTTCCAGAAGAGTCTCTCCCCAAATGCAAGGGAGTGGTGGCGAATGGGGCTCTGGCGCCAGACATCAAGGCTGAAGTCTTCTCCCACTGTGGCCACCTGTGGATCCTTGCGCATTTTATTACCTCTCTGTGTCTTACTTGCTCCCTCCACAGCGGAGGAGTCATAGCAGGAGATAGCATTAGAACGCCCAGCACATAGTGGGGGCTTTATTTGTGTTGGCTACTACCAAGTGGTGCTGCCCACAGGCTTTGGGACTGATTAAGCCTCCTGAAGTTTGTGCCCCTCTGACTCAGGAGGCCCTCCGCCTATTAGCCTAGTTGGTGGAAAGGACTCAGGCTTGGAAATCAGAGAGCTGTGAGTTCAAACATGGCTGGAAGGTGATTCCCTCCTGAGGGGCTGTTTCCTTAGGCAGACCATGAAATGAGGTCATATATGTGTGGCCGGCACACAGTAGGCCTTCACCTTCCAAGTGCTCGTGCCCTTTCTTTTCTACCCGAGTGAGGGGATTTACACGGCAGCCTTGTTCAGGGGGGCGTGGTCCAATTTATTGGGAGACCAAATAGGGGCTGTATGTATCAGTTTGCTCGGACGGTTGAACAAGGTGCCGCTGGCTAGGTGGCTTAAACAAGAGAAGTTTAGTTTCTCACGGCTCTGGAAGCTGGAGGGAGTTGGCCGGACTGGTTTCTTCCTCCCTCTCCCTGGTTTGCCTCCGGCCGTCTTCGAGGCGTGCCTTCACGTCATCTTCCTCCGTGCAGGCCCACGTCTGATGCTTATAAAACCCACCCAGCACGGCCTCCTATTACCTCGACTTTCTCTTGAAAGGAAGGCTCTGTCTCCAAACACAGTCACGTTCGGAGGTACGAGGTTGAGACGTCAGCAGGTGAAAGTTGCAGAGTCTCAGTTCTGCCCATCACAGAGGCCTCGAACCCAAGCACCTCCCCTGCCCATCGCTCATCATCGCGGTTTCCTGGCTTTAGGCCTTGAAGGTGCGTGAGCTTCAAGGGTTCCTTCGCTTGAGCAGCACGCACGCTAAAATTGGAAGGACCCAGAGAAGACTGGGAGGGATCTGCATGAGGATGGCACGCAAGCTCATGAAACTCCACGTGGCTTATCTCCAGGGCGGAGCGTCCTCTCACGGGCTAAGTTCCTAGGTAGGAGCAGAGGTACTGAGCCGAGCCACCGGGATGGGCACTGGGGAGGACAGAGGCCCAGGAAGGAAGCTCCCCGGCTGGGGCAGATGTCTGACCGTGGCGCTGCACCTGTCCCCCGGGGTGGTAACGGCACCTGGGCAGGTCCCGGGCTGATGCCGGGCCCCGCCGTTTCCTGCGGGGTCTCCGTCAACCCGGCTTTGCCACTTTGCAAAGCTTCCGGATGCCAGTCCCTTCTCCGCTCGCTAGGCTGCCAGGCCTGGGTGTGGGGCATCGGGAAGAAGACGGGCAGACTGGCTGACGTCCCCGTGGAGCAGGCTGGGACGGCACGGGTTTGAAGCTAATCTCATTAGCAGCCACATCCTGCATCTCCCGAGGCTCTTCTCCGCCCCCGTGGCCCACAGCTCAGCGCCCACTCCCAGGCAGAAGGCAGACTCAGCATGGGCAAGGCCCAGGCTTGGCATAGGCCTCTGGCCCTCAGAGATGCTGCCACAAGCATTCTTGCCGTCTAAGACAGGTCCTGCGACTGACTCACTCCGTGTGGAGGGCAAGAAATTTGAGTCTCTGAGAAACCATTTCCTCTGGATGTAAAGTGGGCATTACTACCGGATCCCATGACTGAAAAGGTCTGCCAGATTCTACGGCGATTTCCGTGCCGCGCATTATGATTTGGCCTGTTTCACGAGACGTGGGCCTGGGGGTAAGGGTCAGGGCCAGGTGGCAACACTTCAGAGATTATTGGAATACTCTGGAACGTGAGGATTGACCAATGCTCTTTGCTGCGGAGGATATGGGAAGACAAAGCCACCTACCTGCGGGGTTTGCACCTCTCAGTTGCATGCAGGAGCTGAGAAACTAAGGCATTTACCCTAACGGAGGTTTAATCATAGACTTTTAATCTACACGGATGGACATCCACACCAAGATTTCCCTTCTGATGAGGTCTTGTGTAAGAGAAAGCACACATGCTCATTCGCTCATCAAACAGTAAGAACAGAGCCGGCCATCACGTTTTCCTTTTTATCTTGGCCACCAGGAAGCTGTGGGTGAGATCTAGGGTTCAGTGGCTGTGTCTTTTGGCTCTCTGTTTCCTGAGACACTTCCCTCTTCCTTTCTCTTAGTTAATATTTGTCACATAAGTTATGTACAGGTGTCAACATTAAGGAAGATAGTATGTCCGCATGACTCACTTGGGGTAGAATCTGGTTTATAATAAGCACTGAGGTGCACTTGTGTCTGAAGGCAGTGATACTTCTGACATTTACACATAGGGACACAGGATGCCACCTTCATGATTGGTCATCTGATTTTATTTAACAGCCCTTAAGGAGGTATGTACTAGTATCATCCCCATTTTGCAGATGGAGAAGCTGAGGCAGATGGAAATGAAGGAACTTGTCCAGAGGACATGGCTGTTACAGGGCAAGCCAAGACCCAAACCCAGAGCCCATGCTCTAGATCAGTGCTTTGGGACCTCTCTGTGATGTCTGATGGTAGAGCCACCAGCCACATGGGGATACTGAGCACTGGGCATGTGGCTTGTACGACCGAGAAAATAGATTTTAAATGTGATTTAGTTTTAATAGATTTAAATTGGCTTTTGACTATTGTATCAGACAGCGCAGCCCTCAAGTACCACACTTTACTGCCTCTGTGTTGTGTTTATGTGTCAACAGAGTAGCTGATTACAGTTGCAGTGAAAATCAAGAGCCTTGAAGAGTTCCTCCCTTCCTCTTCTTCCTCCTCTTCCTTCTTCATCATCGTAGCTAACATTTTCTTAGCACTTACTATTCTCCCTTAATTCCCCCCCAAATCCTTGGGTGTAGGTACTTTTTCTAATATGCTCATTTAACAGAAGAGATAACCAGCACTCGAGGAAGGTGAGTGCCTTGTGCAGAATCGTGCAGCCAGTTAGTGGCCAGGCCAGATGAACCAAAGTCTAAAGCCAAGTTATGTTTCTCTGGTTCTTTTCTTCCTTCCTTCCTTCCTTCCTTCCTTCCTCTCTCTCCTTCCTTCCCGCTTCGTGCCTTCCTTCTCTCTGTGCTTTTCTTTCTTTCCTTCTCCCCCGCCCTTTTTTAAAAAAAAGTAAAATGTGCTCCCCTTCTGACTCCATAGGCCACATGCCTATCAGTTTCCTCCAAAGTAGAGTTTCTGTTATCGACTGATGTCAGCATTTCTGAAGGAAGGAGAGAGGAAGACAGAGGTGGTGAGCAGAGGCGGGCGAAGAGCTGGGTCAGCACAGGCACAGGACAGCTGCCGAGGAGAACATGTATCGGGGGAGGGCTTGGCGGGGCTCAAGAGACAGCCAGCGAGCCAGGGCGGTGCCCAGGGAGCCTGGGCCAGCACCGCCTCCACCGAGAGAAAGGGCTGCGCTCAGAGGAGAGTCAGAACAGGATGCCTTAGTTTCCTCATCTGTCCAATGGGGACAAGAGTGATTAAACAGAATAGTGTCTGAGAACATGCCTGGCAGAGGGAGCGGTGCTTGCCTCTCCTGCCTCAGAGCTGGTCCCTGGAGGAGAAGCTCCTGGGAGACCTCGCAGGGGAGAAGCCCAGAGCCGGCTCCATTGTGGGCGAAGGGAAGGAAAACAGCTTGCTGGCTGAGGGGTCGGGGTGGGCGGCGGGGGGCTGCAGTGCATGGCTGTCAGCTGAGATCACTGCGTCCTCTCTTCCAGCTGCCTGGGGATATTATGAAGTTGCAGAGACAGGGAGAGGAAGCTCAAGCTTGGGGGCCTCTTTGGGGGGCTGGGGAGGGGAGCAGAGAGGGAGACGTTAATGAAAAAAACATTCCTCGTTCAAGGTGACTGAAAGGTTTTGAGGCTGGATGGGTCAGGGTCTGGCTATGGCTAAGAAAGAAGCCCCCCAGATGTGACAGGGCCGGCGTGGGGCAGCTGCTGGGGGGCGCCGAGTGCCAGCCCAGCTGACTAACCCTCTCAGGGGCCGCCGACCCCTGAAGACCCCTGACTCTGGAGAGACACCTGAGATGGGGCAGCTGTGAGGTCCTGGGACCAGAGCATCCGGATGGACCAGGTGGTCCTGCTGCGCAGACCCCACCCCTCCTAGACCACATGTGGGCACGGGGAGGTGGGGGGTTACTGGAAGATTCCAGCGTGGCCCAGAAGATGACACAGACCTGGCCCTGCATGAGACACAGAAGGAAAGCCAAGGCAGGAAGGCCAAGATGGGTTTCTTGGGGGCCACTCCCAACTCAACTCCTAGCTTTGCCACTAGATCATTTCACAATTGGCACAGAGTGCATGGTGTCTGATGAGGGTCCGAGTATGGGCCCCTTCCCAGCGGAGGAAGCCAGCTTTCAAAGACAGAGCTCGACCTTGAAAATGACCCACAGGTAGGCATTGTCGTTTCACAGCTGGAAGTTCAGGAAGGTGATGACCTTAAGCTCCCCAGCTGGGCAAGGAGCAGGGCCGAGACCAGATTTCTGATCCCAGCGTAAGGAGCCCTTTGCAACTTATGCCACCCCACTCCACCCCCACTTTCTTCTAAATGCCAGGAAAACCTCTGAAGGCCCAGAGACTTCGAGAGAGAGCCCCAGCCTGCCTGGAGAGCAGCGGGCAAGCAGAGCAAAGGAGGGAGAGGCGCATGTGATTTGTCCTCAGGCCACATCGACAAAAGGCAAAGGTCCTGTTTCTTAGAACTCAACCCCAGGGGAGAGCAAAGGAACAGATCAAAGCCACATGGGACCAAGAATGGGCCCCGAATGTGCTGGGACTTCCATTCCCCCTGCAAGCTGATTTCATCATGAGTGGCCTCCATCCCTCCCGAGGGCAAAGGGGCCCCTGCAGTGTGCTTCAGGGTCACACAGAGCACACACTTCATTCCCTGGATTCTGGTTTTCTCTGGGAGTGAAGCTATGGTCGGCTGTGCAGACAAATGTGTCTTTCACCCTTGTAAGCCCAAGCCACCCCTTTCCCGACGGCATCCGTGTTTTTAGGGGCCCAGCTGCTTCGGAAAGTTGTAGAAGATGCTGAGGGCTGTGAGCTGGCTCCAGTGGGGACCCCCAGCCTCTGGAAGTCGCCCTGTTGGGCACCTGAAAAGTCTTTACAACCAGACCAGGGAGCCATCGTCTCTGCAAGAGACCCCTGGGACCATCTCATGCAACCCCTTTATGGCACAGGTGGGTAAACTGAGGCCCAGGCTGGGAAAGTCACTGACAAGGTGAGGACTGCAGTGTACTTGCTTACTGACCCTGGTGGGAGAGCTTCCCAGGGGCCCACACTGCTTTTCTGGAGAAGGGCCAGTGTGGACGGAGCAGGGAGCACACAGGCAGGGGCCTGTGGCAGGTTCTGGAAGGAACCAGGCTCCCCAGGAATCTTCAGAACATGGACGGTGAGGTGACGTGCCCAGATCACAGGGCCGGGAAACGGAGAGGGACAGGGCGGGCTGTAAACTCAAGTCTGTCCTGTCCCCTACACCTCTGCTCCTCTCGAAACTACTTAGCCAAGTAGCCCTTTAAAAAAATCCTAACTGCCCATTTGCCTTCATTTTTGCCCACTTCAGACACACTGTATCATCCCTTCCTTTTTTTCTGTTTTTAAATTGAAAAAAAAAAAGGAAACAAAGCCCAAAACAAGCCTCCTAGTCCAGAGAGATATGACGGGCTGGGACACCAGCCTCTCGGCATTTTCCAAAGTACAGGACTCCCGTATTTCTCTTCAGAAGCAGAACGGCTTTTCTTTTTCTTTCTTTCTTTTTTTTTTTTTTTTTGGTTTTTGACAATATGGTTCTAATATATATCAACAGAGCCAAAGAAAAGAAAAGGCTTTTTTTTTTTTTTTTAAGAAGTTAACTTCATTTCAAGAACTTGTGTGTTTCTCATTAGTAACGCTGTCTTTTGAAATCCAGCCCAGGGAGGCGATTCCAGTCGAAATCAAAACTGATACGAGAGGGTTTGACTCAAATGCTGCTCTGTCCCTCGCTCGCTGTCTTCCTGGGGCTGGATGCTGTGNGGCGGCTCCCAGGCGCCTGCGGAGCCTGGGAGGCAAGGGGTCCTTTGACCCGGTGTGCTTCTCACCGGAGGAAGCCCTTGAGGCCCCGAAGGAGGGAAAGCAAGCCCCCAGGCCTGGTGCCCTGGACGCTGGGGGCCTGCGGAGGGCAGAGGGTTCCTCCGGCCACGAGCTGAGTAACTGTCACGTGATAGGGCCTGACCCGCTAATCCCAGGAGGAGCCACATTGCTCTCCAAGTTCTAGGTTTTTCAAGTTGTTCTAAGTGGAAAACTCCCACTTTTTACTTCTTTGGGCCAGTTTTGGCATTTCTTCTCTGCGAGACCGGGCCTTCTGGAGGACATTAGGAAAACAGTCTCTCCATGGTCAGCCAGGGCGCTGCTCACTCTTCCTGTTGGTGGGGCGCACTTTCTCCAGACGTGGCCGTTTCTGGACGGATAAAGAAGGCAAAGGGCATTCTCTTCCTGCTCTTCTCTGCTCTTCTGTCCAGAGACTTCGAGTTGGGTTTTTTCCTTTAATAAAAATCCGTCTTACTTTTGGGAGAACAAATGTGGTTTCTACAAACACCAAAGGGATTTATCTCAAGGATGATAGAAACCAGCAGGATGGTCCCCCACACACGGACCCCTCATCGAAGTCTCCCCATCCTTCTAAACCGTCCAGGGGAACGTCCTTCTTTCCATGGGAAGCCATTCTCTACCTGCTGCTCCTTGGTGATAACCTCAGCCTCAGGGGTCAGCCTGAACCACTCCCTTTATAATCAATGGGGTCACTTCTTTTATGATCAAACTGTCCTTTCTTGCTTATATTATTTAACTTTCCAGACATCTAGACGTTTCTGCCTTTTCCCCTTAGTAAGGGGGTGTGACTTCCTTGAGGAGCGAGCCTTTTCCATGATGTAGCCCCGGCTCTTTAGCACGGAGTTTGCAAATAATAGCAGTGATCATTAAAATGACTATTAAACCCTTTTTTACATCAATCTATGTTCTTATCTGTCCCCTTAATGGCAACTCCCTCAGAAAAAAAAAATGTTTCCAAGAGATGAAAAGAATAATTATGAAATAACTTTCTCTTTAAGGCCCCTTCTGGTCCTAAGTATCGTGATGCCCCAATCCATCTGTCGGGCGGCCACGGTGAGCTTGGCGTGTGCCGGAAGCTTTGTCACGCATCGCCTTGTTTGGAGGCTTTGTGGATTTGTTGATAAATCTCTTCAGGTCTCCATGAATGAGACTGAGGGACCGTGGCTTCCCCATGCGCCTCTTCCCAAATTAGGTTTGGGGAAACAGGAGGCTTTGTGTTGAGGAAGAGAGCCGGGCACACCTCCCTGGATTTGCCTCCCAGCTCCAACCCACTCTTGCAATGGACCCTCTGATCCTCAGTTGCCTCATCTGTATAATGGGCATCATTATGGTGCCTTCCTTGCATGGTTTTGGTCTAGATGAAGTCAGGGAGGCCTCGGTAACATTGCACTTGCTACCATTTGTTGAACTTGGCTGGGCCAGGCACTGTGTGGAGCACTTGGCCCAGAAGTAAATATAAGAAGCTCAACATCAGCTAGTCCAGCTGTTCTGTAGCTATTCCATCAGCTCTACCTCCCCCTTGGGTCTCCCTCTGTGATACATCCTGTATTTCCCCCTTTGCAGCTACCACCCCAATTGTATCTACTATGTGTCTGTGTACGTGGCTGACAACACTTTTCCCTGCTTGAAGCTGCAGGAGAGCCAAGGCGTTGTCTGTTTTCACTCCCTCTACTGACCAGGGGGTACCTAAGTACTTAATAAACATTAGTTTCCATCTCCCTTGGGTCCCTTTTCTGAATTAAGTCCGAGCTTCCCTTGTTTCCCCGAAAGCCTCGGATCAAGGACTATCAACAGAGGCCACTGGGTGGGGGCTTTATTTTACGGCTTGAGCCAGGCAGGAATGTTCTCTCCGGATTGAAACTTGCAAGGTGTCTGCGTCCTTGCTCCTGCTGAAGAGACGGCATTTGATGACCACCCCACATCTCCAGCTGATCAGTCCTAGACCCTCCCCTGGGGATGTGTTCCAATGCCACCTCGTCTAAGAAGCTTTGTCCAACCCTATTCCAGATGTAGAGACCTGCAAGCAGCACAGCCAATGCCTTATTCTTTGGACTGTGGCCCTTCTGGGGGCTCCCTGCCATTTTGACTGCCCAGTGCCCAGTACGGAGACGGTGAGCAGTAAATGCTGATCGACTGAATCCTGTCAAAGCAAAACCAGACTGAGTCACTCCCACACTGTCCCACACTGTCCCACACTTAGGACACACCCTTGTGATTTACACAGCTGATTTCTTTCTTAATTCACTCAGACAAGTATTTGTGGAGCACCCAGTAGGGTGCTGGGTCCCATGCGGGGTGCCAGGGAGCCGGCGGTAAATCAGGCGGACTCCTTCCTGTGTCCAGGCCACCTTGGAGCTTCCTGTCTGGGCCAGTGGATTCATGAGCAAGGCCAGAATAAGACTAGGGAGTTGGAGGGAAAATCACCAGCCCCAAAGTGACTTCACATCTGCAAAGCAAGGGATGAAAATGGGCCTCCTGTCCACAGAGGCGCGTGGGTCAAGCTCCCTGCCCTGGCTGCAACACCTGAGGGCTCAGGGGACAGACAGGCAGGGCCAGGACCTGCCCGCTCCTCAGGCGGGGCTGACCCTCTGAACTCAGGGCAGGGGGACTGTGTCCACCCGGAACCAGCTGGGGCCGCCCACCGCTGAAAGGCCCTAATTAGCTCATTTCCCCAGCCCCGTGGGCTGCGCGCAAGCTCCCTCCACCTTTTGCCCTGCCCCATCTCACTCAATTTAGCAGTTCAAGGTTCACTGTGGTGTCAGGGTGGGGACAGGGAAATTGTCCCCCACTCCCAGGCCACTAAACAAAACCATCCCTTTGTGGCCGGCTCCGCCCTGAGGACGTTGGAATCCTTCCGTCCCCAGCCTGGTTCTGATCAGGGGAGAGGCTGTGGGTCCAGAGCCCTGGCTTCAAACTCTGTCTCTGCCATTTGAGGAGCAGCTGTGTGATCCTGAGCCAGTGGCTCACCCTCTCTGACCCTCAGTTTCTTCATGTATGAGGACACCGAGAGTCACTTCACCTGGTGGCTGTGAGGAAGACAGGATAAGGCCAGGGAGGCCAGAGGCCCCTGCGATCGGCCCGGCTTCCCTGGACAGGAAGCCCCAGGAGGGCAGGCAGTGTCTGCTCTGCTCACCATTGTGTGTCCAGCACCTTCCAGAGGTGGTGGCCGGAGGAGGAGTTTCCCCCGTCCTTTGTTTAGTCAGCAAGTACTTCTTGAAGGCGTCCCATGTGCCAGGCGCTGAGCCCAGGAGGCAGCTGTGGAAGGAAGGAAGGAAGGA
The DNA here is from genome assembly GCF_008692635.1 of Crocuta crocuta. NCBI lineage: Eukaryota > Metazoa > Chordata > Mammalia > Carnivora > Hyaenidae > Crocuta > Crocuta crocuta. The sequence goes on along the minus strand of NW_027530521.1, from coordinate 3,517,133 downwards.
AGGAAGGAAGGGAGGGAGGGAGGGAGGAATGTTTTCCTCCTCCTCCCACCCCTTCTGCAGGCCTGAGCGAGTAAGACACTGGACGGAGGATGGGATGTGGGGTCAGGACGCCGGGAAGGAGACGGGCTCTGAACGCTGGCAGCCCGCCTCTCCTAGGAAAGGGGGAGCCCTCCTTCTCTCGCTGGCCCCACCCCACCCATGCCCACACTCCCAAGTCCAGGGGCTCCCAACCCAACCCTGTGACTGGATGGCGTCTGCATCTTCGGCTCCCTCAGGAGACGGGGCAGGAATAAATGTCGCTCTGCCCCGGGGTGACCCGTGGCCTCCACCAGGGCATGAAGCAGCAGCGAGGACTGTAAAGGTCCTTGCCCGGCGCTCGGCCAGGAGAGGAGCCATTGTGTCTTCCTTGTCTCGGCCGCCACCACAGCTACTTCTCAAAATGTGTTCCTCAGACCCTGGAGCGGGTTGGAATGAAGGCTCCCCGGCCACCACCCCAGACCCGCTGCAGCCAAGCTGCATTTTATTTTTATTGATTTATTAATTTTATTATTTTTTTAATGTTTATTTATAGTTTTGAGAGAAGGGGGGTGGCGGGGCAGAGAGAGAGGGGACACAGAATCTGAAACAGGCTCCAGGCTCTGAGCTGTCAGCACAGAGCCCGACGCGGGGCTCAAACCCACGAACTGCGAGATCATGACCGGAGCTGAAGTCGGACGTTTAACCGACTGAGCAGCCCAGGTGCCCCTGAAGCTGCATTTTAACAAGATTGCCGTGCGTTTGTGTGCCCCCAAGTCTGAGAAGCGCTGCTCTATGCCGCCGTGACCTTGAGCTAATCACACCTTCTCTGCGACTTCTTCGACCGTAAGGAGGTGATGTTCATAACAACTGTCCAGACTTGGCATAAAGCGAACAGAGCAGGAAAATCCAGTATGGATAAAAAGGATGGGATGGCATGTTCCAGAACCACCCTGAGATGAATGGACTGAGGGCTTTCTACTTGTGTCTGGCCACAGCTCTGCTGGTCACTGGAAGCAGATGGAACTGGAGAGCGGGGCAGGGGACAGGCGTTGGGGTCATTGGCTCCATCCTGTGTAGGCTTTAAAAATAGAGCTAAGGGAGCATTACGCATCTGGATGGGTAAAATACCTTCTCCTGCTTCTCTTTATTACGGCTCTGTGCAGGGGAGGTCAGGAATCACGCCCCATCCTGGGTTTACAGGACCTTTCCCTAATAAAGCTGAGGGCCGGGAGGCTGCGCATTCCACGGGCCGTAATTAAAACCACCGAGGGTTATTTGGAATAACAGACCCGTTTAGTCGGAAGCACTTGCCATGCTAATTCAAACAAGGTGATTACAGGCGATTAGCGAACCTAATGCCCTCAGCTTAAAACCAGCCGGGGTTGGGGGGAGGGATGGGCCAATGGCCTCTGCTACTTCCTGTGGGTGGTGGAGGGGACTGACCTGGGATTGAAATTTCATAAGGTCAGGGCTGAGTGGGGCTCCTGGGCCCCCCCACCTGGGTAAGATGCTCTCCCAGAGCAAACTCCTTCCCTGGAGTGGACGAGGCAGACCTCTCCTGGGAAGACTCCAAAATGAACCCCTCCAGGTCGCCTGGGGGCCACTCTGGGCGCACTCCACAGGAACTGGCCACATGTCCTGCGGCCTCTTGCGGGCAGGGGCCGGGTGTTGTGGTCTCTGTATCCTGCAAAGGGAGTGCCTGTGGATGCGCCTACGCACACCTACTAATACTTAGCGGCACTTACGTGCAGAGCACTTAAAACACATCGCCTCCTTTAATTCATCTACTTCTGCACTGTTCTTGTCCCCATTGAACTGCTGTGAAGTGTGAGGCACAGAGGGAAATCCGAGCCACACTGCTGGAGAGTCGCCCCAAATCCACGTGATTCTCAAGTCCCTCCATGACCTCCCTGAACGCTTACAACAAGTCCACAAGGTGCGAGTTGTTTTACAGCCACTCCATGCTGTGGCTGAGGGGACGGAAGCTCTGGGAACCGAGTAACTGGCAAAAGTTGATGAGCTGGTGAGTAGCTGAGCTAGGCTATGACCTTGATGCTGCAGCCTGCAACCCCCCTTGCTTTGAATCCCTTCACTGTAGCGCTCGGGAAAGGGCATGGGACGGTGGACGGGGAGGAAGCCGCCAGGAGACTCATTAGGGAAGGACATCCAAGACCAAGGGAACCGAACAGATACATGGAATAGGGAAGGTTCAGCCTCCAGTGTCGGAAGCTCCCACATCCACCGGCTCAAACTCACTTAATAAGAAATATTTGTTATTACCAGCAACAAGTACTGAGGACTGGTTAATTTCGAGGCTCCACAGCACCATCAAAAACATTGGTCCCCTTCTTTCCCTCCTCCCTTCCATCCATCAGATGCTACTGGGCACTGTCTGCGTGCCAGGCACTCTCCTGAGCCCTGAGGTTACAGTGGGAAGAACACCAAGTCCTTGCCTTCTTGGAGCTTATGCTCCTGCGTGAAAGACTGAGGCTACACACACACATAAACACACACACCACACACACACACACACACACACAATGTGCATATCATTTCGTGTATATGTGTTTATATAAAATACATACACATATTATATATAACCACGTGTGTAATAATACATACTATTTATGTATTATACACCCAACACTGTGTATATTACAAGTATATACACACACATATATAAGTAACAGGATATCAAGTAAGAGCTATTAAAAAAACAAACAAGAAAATATAGTAATAGAGAGGAGAGAAGTCAGGGAAGTCCTTTTTTATTTTTAAAAGTTTATTTATTTTGAGAGACAGAGGCAGAGAGAAAGAGTGACAGAGAGACACACACACATAGAAAGAGAAATAATCCCAAGCAGGCTCCATGCTGTCAGCACAGAGCCCCGCCTTGGGGCTCAGTCTCAAGAACTATGAGATCATAAGCTGAGCTGAAATCAAGAGCTGGACGCTTAACCAACTGAGCCACCCAAGTTCCCTGGTCAGGGAAGTCCTTCTAGGGAGCTGGCATTTGAGCAAACACCTGAGTGAGCTGGAGGAATGACCTCAATGAGATCTGCGGGAAGTGATCTTGGTAGGGGGAACGGTGTGTGCAAATGCCCTGGGGTCATATAGCGCTTGGAGTGGAGTGAATGAAGCCTCCCTGTTACGCATCGTGCAGGTGAGTCTCCTCGTGGTGGTCAAAGTGGCTGTAGCAATTTCAGGCCCCTGAGGTGGACATGACACTAGTCAATGAATAAGAGAGATGTCTCTTCCCTGTTTGTCACGGTTTTGTAAATCCTTGAAGAAATCCTTCCAAGTGGGTTTTTCCTCGATCTTGTTGGCCAGAGCCACAGGCCCATGTCCCATCCCTCACAGGGGAATGGAACTACAGAGTTTGGCTTAGACCAGTGAGGATACGCCCTTGGAGCTGGAGATGAGCCGTGCCTCTCTGAGTTGTGGGAAGGAGGCACAGATGGCCTGCTGATAGAATGAGTTCCTGCCAGGAAGACGGAAGGGTACGTATGTAGAAAGGATGTACGACTATGGCCATGTCTTTAAAAAGAAGGGCATGGGGCGCCTGGGTGGCTTAGTCGGCTAAGCGTCCGACTTTCGCTTAGGTCATGATCTCACGGTTCGGGGGTTCAAGCCCCGCGTCAGGCTCTGTGCTGACTGCTGGCTCAGAGCCTGGAGCCTATTTCAGAGTCTGTATCTCCCTCTCTCTCTGACCCTCCCCTGCTCACGCTGTCTCTCTCTCTCTCTCCTAGAAATAAATTAAAAAAAAATATATATATATATTTAAAAAGAAGGGCATGTCCTTCCCTTCACTGGTGGGCTTGTTGGTAGTGAACCAGTCTTGACCATGAAGACAAGGGCCCCTGGCTCAAGACGGCAGAGCAACAAGGCAGGAGACTGGGGACCGTCAGATCAGCCTGTCATGCTTGCAGTTAGACGACACAGAGAGAGACAGGGATGGGAGGGTCTGAACAGCCCCCTGGTCCTGCTTCAGCCTGACCGAGGCTTCTGTACACATCAGGGCTCACGTCAGAGCACAGGCCCTGCTGCTTAAGAAACACCTTGCCTGGCGTTGTTCAAGCTCCTCACTTGACGAACTGGAAACTGAGATCCTGCAAGTGGAAGTGACTTGCCCAGGACCCCACGGGCAGCTGGTGTCAGAGCCGGGACTAAACTCAGATCCTGCCCAACAGGAGTGGGTTCCGAATTCCTAGATCTTTCCAATCAGGCACACTCTCTGGTGGGATCTTGACACTGTGCTAGAGAACTTGGTCGATTCCACGCGTGATGGAGAGCAGGCTCATGGCTCCCAGGCATTACAGTCTCCCGTGGTCGCTCTGGGTTTTATTTCCGTCTTCCAGGTTCACCTCAGCCAGGGTGGAGACCCAGGCAGGGAGGTGGCAGATCCCTGCTTTTGTTAGCAAGGTCTCAAAATACTCTAAGGATCCCCGGGGGCGGGGCAGGTGGGAGGGGCTCTGATTGTAATGCAGATTCCTGGGTCCTATCCTGGAAGATTCTGATTCACTAGGATTGAGGCGGGGCCCAGGAATCTGCTTCAAAGTTAAAGCATACTGAGTAGTTATGCTTTAAGTTGTCCCCAGGCCACACCCTGAGAAACACTGGCCCAAAGGGTTCCAGAGGAAAGTTCTCTTTATCTGGGGGGGTGGGGGGAACAATCCCATATCCAAATCTGAGTCTTGGTGCTGCTTTTCCCTGTGCGGACCCTTTTACTCTAGCTGAAGATCAGACTTGTCACCTGGGGCAGAAGGGGGCTAGGGCTGTGCGGCCGGAATTCACACTGGGAGAATCCTTGGGATCCACTCTTTTCTGAGGGAAGGTTTTGAAGGGCGCGTCGGGGGGCACTGGTCACCCAGGCGTTACCAGTAAAGGGCGTGGCTTCTGCCACGGGGATCTGTTTCTGGCATCCGGCTCCCCCCTGGCCTGCCTGCTGCAGGTGCCGAGCACCGCACCCCTGTCTTCCTGGGGTAGCTCTCCTCTCCAGCCCCCCTGCCCCTGTGTACCCCCAGATTTGATTTTCAAAATATCTCCAGGCTCTCTATAGCACAGTTGAACTAAGCAATCAACAAAACCCCCGTCTTTTGACAAAATAAATACTTGGAGAAGTAAAAAAAAAAAAAGAAATATTTTGGCATTTTGAAAATTCAGACTTCATAATTCTGTATAAAAGAGCATTTCCCGGGGCGCCTGGGTGGCTCAGTCAGTTGAGCTTCCGACTTCAGCTCAGGTCATGATCTCGCGGATCATGGGTTTTAACCCCACATCAGGGTTTCTGCTGATGGCCCAGAGCCTGGAGCCTGCTTCGGATTCTGTGTCTCCTCTCTCTGCCCCTCCCCCACTCGTACTCTGTCTCTCTCTCTCTCTCTCTCTCTCTCTCTCAAAAGTAAATAAACATTAAAAAAATTTTTTTAAGAGCATTTCCCCTCTTGGATAAAAAGGCTGAGGAGGTGACAATTCCAACAGGCTAGCGTCTTCACCCTGTGCCGCCTCGTGACCAGCACCCGCGCTGGATGGCCATGGAGCAGTGGGCCAGGACAGCCCAGGCACATGGGGACAAGTCTACAGTGGGCAGTATGATGGCCCAAAAGCACCCGGAGACCAATCCTGACACCCCCACTGTGGAGACGCTACGGCAGAAGGCGGAGTCTGACAAGAAGGATCAGGCTGTCAAGGTGCTGCTGTTTGAAACGGCGCTGCTTTCTCTGGCTTCTCACTCGAGGATCCCTGGACTCACTCCAACCGCATTTACCGCGTGGTCAAGCCAGGCCTGGGCACAGAGGAAGGTGAAGTGACAGCAAAGCCACAGTGCTGCTGTTCCTCATAAGATCTGCCTCCTCAAGGGGGACGAAGATGCCTGTTGCATAGAAGAAGTGGATTCGCTCCTACTTGTGGATGGCATGCCTTCTGCATAGTGCCCCACATCTCCCCAGCAACCCCGAGCGACCCGCTTCACCTGTTCCCTCTGCTGACGTCTAGTGGTTGTTCACCTCCCGTCTTTGTCTGAGGCAGCCTACGGGGGCCTCGAGTCCTATCCCTCCTGCATTTAACAAGGGGTTTGGAGGTGTGTTGTGCGTTTTTTTAAAAATTTTTCTCTGAAATTAAAGTATGCAAAATAAAGAAGTTTTATACAAAACAAAATAAAATAAAAGAACATTTCCCCCAAAGCAGTCAGGTCCTGATATTCCTTTCCCAAGGGCTGTGTTGCAGGAGCTCACATAGCCACTGCCCTGCTTCCAGGTAATCAGGAATTCCAGGGGTCACTGGCTTCAGGCATGGCTGGATCCAGGGGCTCTGTGTCTATTTCTCTTCACCTCATGACTCTGCTTTCCTCTGTGTGGCTTTATTCTTAGGCAGACTTTCTCCCTGTAGTAGAAAAGATGCCTTCCAGAAGCCCAAGGCATGCATGGTGCCAACAGCTTGGGGTCCTAAGGAGGTACCCTACATGGACCTCTTCCAACACCCATACACCTAATCTCACAAGGGACTCTGATTTGCCTTGCCTAGCCCCAATTCTCAGACCAATCACCATGGGCTAGAGGGTGGGGTTCCACGGTCTGTAGCTGTAGATCCTGTGTCCATCGCTGTCATCTAGGGGTAAGTAGGGCACTGAGATTGTGTCTCATGAGCTGTGGAATGGGGTGAAGATACCCTACTAGACAGAGGGTTCCTACAGATTAACAAGAGCTGCCCACCCAGGAAGCAACTGGCATGATGTCACTCTAGTGTTAAAAGCAAAGTCTAATTCAACCTAGTGGTCAACCCATGGTCCGGTGCTCTTCTCATCATGTCCCTGGCCCGCAGGGGACGTTGGGAGACTCCTCTTGGGGCCACAGTGTTTACGGATGATGAATATAATGGGGTTACGGTGAAAGTGGTCAAGGTCTTGACCAAGATTTCTGGCAGCCATGATGGAATGGGCAGATCACTGCACTCAGCATTACTGACAGAATTCTGCCATTTACTCTGTATTTGGGCGCTGCCACTTACCTTGTAGTTGCAAAGTGCAGTTAATCTCTCTGACCCCCAGTTTCCTCATCTGTAAAGGGGGATACGTTGCTCAGTAAAGCCTGGTTTGGCATGGGGGTTGAGGGACAGAGGTCACAGATATGCCCTGGCCCTTGGAGTGGACTTAGCAGGAGATAGACAGTGTGGGGCCTTCATCGTGGACACCTGTGGGGCCGGGGAGGGTTTGTGAGATTCAGCAATTAATTAGAGAGAGAGAGAGAGGGAGGGAGGAGAGGGGCAGAGGGAGAGAGAGAATCTAAAGCAGGCTCCATGCTCAGGGCAGTTTCCCATAAAGGGCTCAATCCCATGACCCTGAGATCATCACCTGTGCTGAAATCAAGAGTCAGACGCTCAACCGACTGAGCCACCCGGGGGCCCCAACAAATAATTCTTTTCAGTATAAGTATGTCTCATACAATACCTGGCCTATTCTTATACTAAAAAGTTATTTATTTGTCTGAAAGTCAAGTTTTCTATATCTTATTTGGCAACATTAGGTCAGGGGCAGGTTAAGTCTCAGGATCCCATTGGTTCAGGATGATGAACCTGACCCCAGGGGTGCAGCTTACCCGGAGCTCTAATTATACCAGGAGAATCTGTCTTTTCTCTGGCTCTTTGCTCTGCTTTCTTCTGTTTTGCTTCAATCTCAAATGGTGGAAAAGTGGCCACCAGATCTCCAAGCTCTTTTCCCCACACTTCAGCAAACCCAATGGGAAAAGCATGCCCTCTTCCTGTCTTTCCAGCAGAAGGTTCAGGCCTGACTCTCATTGGCCCAAATTGAGTCACATGCTCTTCCCTGAACCAATCACTATGGCCTGGGAAGATGAAGTCTCCTGATTGGCCAGGCCTGGGTCATGTGCCCACACTGTTCTGCTTACTCCTGGCGGATTGAAAGTTGAGGAGTTCCCTTAAGGAAAGCTGGGGTGCTGTCACCACAGGAGGAAATAGAACTGGGCTGCTGGAAACAGCAGATGCCCTCAGTGGGGCGTCCGGAAGCCCTGACTCAAGGGGCAGAGTCGGCTGAGCCCATGCAGCCTGCCTTCTTGATGCTTCCGGAGAGGTCTGGGATTGCAGACAACACAGAACTGGGATGAATCCTGGCTCTGGGTGGCCTTGGGCCAGTTCTTTTACCGCTCTGTGACTCAGTGTCGCCCTCATTTATCAGTCAAGAGTAAGCAGCAACAACCTAATCATTTTTCAAGCAAGTAGAGTGCCTAGCCCTGGGGCCGCCAGGTGGCCGGCACTCGATCCGTGGCAGCTCTTCCTTCTAGAGAGCCTTGCTCCAGCTGAGATCCTTTTAAGGGAGAAATGGCAAAGCGTTGGTCTCTGGATTGCCAGAGAGCACCCCCTCGCCGTAGCTGGGTGGGTAAAATGTTTGAATGGCTGTAGCCCACCTGCTGTACCTGCCGTTGAGGCAATTTATCAGAGGTGGGGCAAGCAGGGCCCCCAGAGCACTTGAACTCATATACACCCAACCCCAGGGGCAAGGCCCATGTCAAAGTCATGCGGTGAGGCACATGAACCAGAATGGCTCAGGAGGAGACCTACAAAGGGCGACCCATAAGAGCCCTGAGGTTATGTATCTGCAGTCTACCACGTGCTTGAAGGCCTTATCATGGCTGTGTGCCTTAAGTTGTAGACTTTCATCTTTTTCAAGATATAAATATTCGTGGGAGGGGTTCAACTTTATGCAGGTGATAAGTGCTGACACCTCTTTGTGAATTAAGCAGTGAAAGAGAGAGAGAAGGGGGTATTGGGTAGGAAAAGAGGTGGGTTCAGGCCCTACCAGCGGGGAGAATCTTTAGCAAGGGAAGGCTGTGGCCGCCTCCCCCTTCCGGCATGGCCCCAGGGGGCCGGCAATTCACACTGCCCTGCATGCGAGTTCCCTATTCCCTAGGATTGGGTCAATGTGGGTAGCGAGTATGACAGAAAGAAGGTGGGCTTTGGAAACATCCAGAACAAGATGAGAATCCTGACTTTGCCCCTTCACCAAAATGCTTGGCCTCAGCAAATGACGTAACCTCTCAGAACCTCCGTTTCCTCATCTGTTAAATGGGGATTCTCTGCCTCCTTGATAGGGTTAGTATGAGAATTGGTGAGTTATATTTCAAGATTCTTTGGCCCATCTCTTAGACGTTCCAAAAAGCAGTTGGATTGTTCTAGATATTTGCATGTTCTCATGCAACCCCACCCAAGGGATTCCCCCACCCCCCATCCCTGAGCCCCAGCCTGGACTTCAGAGACAGAACCAGACAGCCCATCAGACTCTTGAGGACAGGCTTTTGGGGTTGGGTCCTGGCCTGGACATCACCACTGGGTCCCCCATATCAGGAGACATCTTTACCTCCAGCACCCCCACCTCCCTACCCCAAGCACCACCATTTGCCTGTCAAGGAACTTGAGTCCGTGTAGAGCTCAGACAATAGCAGCTTTGTTCTTCATTAAAGAATCTTAATTGACTGAAGAAGAAAAAGAATTGGAGCTCTTCCTTAAGAAGCTCATAATTTAATAGGTGAAATGTCAGGGAAAATCAATGCCAGGCTCTGTCCTGGCGGCCTTATTATACCGTCCATTAAACAACTTTTATGTTTTGTTTATAGTTGCTCGTTTCCTCCCCCCTTCTTATTCCACCCCCTGCCTTCTAAAAAAATTTATAATGTTAGAAAGGGACATGGGATGAGAAACCAAGTTACAAGAAACCTACTGGCTGTCCCTGGCAGGGCTGGGACAATCTGGCCACCACAGAGAGGAGATGTTCCCGGGAGCAGACTCCGCTGAGGGCTGGGCCCCGCCGGGTGGGCGCAGGGTCAGCACATTCTGAGTGTTTTGGAGATTTGGAAGGGTTTTCTGAGGTAGAAAGATTCTCATTTACTGGGTGATGGTTAGGGAGGCCCTGGAGGGGACGGAAGAGTAAGTGGAATTTGCAACTCTCCTTTTTCCCTTGAGAAGAGAAACTCCAGGCCTCATTGTCTGGCAGGACCTGGTGGGTCAAGAGAGGCTCTCGCCGGATGTGGTGCTGTTTATGGTCTGTAAATGAGCAGCTCCACACGCAAAGGAAAGTCTTAAGACGCAAGGTTGCTGGCACGATCAGCTGGGTCCAGCTTGTTCCCAGCCATGTTCTGGCCACGAACGTGACCACTCGGGGGGAACTCCTGCTGTGAGAAGTGACCCAGGTTGAAGATGAGGCTGTCCCCAGCTTGGGGGTCTTGGACCTCAGTGAAGACAGTAGACAGAAGTCAGTCTCTTGGTGCTTCTAGATGATGTGCTTGTGCCCATCACTCCCCACTTCACCCCGGGATTCTGCCTCCATCAGGGTCTGGACCAGCTGCTGGTAGCCTGTCAGCAGAGAAGTCTCCTTTCCAGAGAGGGAGGAAGGTGTCTCAGTCTTAGGGTAGTTTCCCCGGGAGCCGACCCACAGCAAGGAACCCGGTACCAGTGATCAGTGGATGCTGATCCCAGGAGACACCAGCAGAGGAGAGGGAAGCAAGAGAGGAAGAGGAAAGGCTTCAGTAAAGGGCGAACTAGCTAGCTGATCACCACTGTGGTGACTGGGGCTTATTCCTGGACACGATGTAGACATATGCCCCAAGGAAGGATGCGGGTTCTAGAGTCAAAGAATCCCCTTCCTCCGCCCCTTCCTCTCTACTCCAGGCACAAAGATGCAGCGATGGAGGGTGGAGGGGATGCAGCAGGTGACGGGCCCCCATGAGTGTGTAGGGCTGGAGGTCCCCTCCCCGTGTTCCTTACCCACACAGGGGCTCGGAGCTCAGCCCTCCACTGCTTAGCCTCTTCAGTTTGTAAGGTGGACGTCATCATTCCTATCTGTGGCCCGTGCCATGGCTGTAAAGGTGGTCTGGGGTAGTGGTGAGTTCCTTGTTTGGACCGAAGTGTGTCTCTCCCTCCCCAAGTGCATATGTTGAAGCCCTGACCCCCAATGTGACTGTATTTGGAGATGGGGCCTTAAGGTTAAATGGGGGCATAAGGGTTAGGCACCCAACCAGCAGGATTGGTGCCGTTATGAGAAGAGGAAGAGACACTAGAGGTCTCTGTCTCTCCTTGTCTTTCTGTATCTCTCTCTCTGTGTCCCTGTCTCTCTCTCCTTCTCTCCACACACCCGGAGGAAAGGCCGTGTGCAGACAGAGTGAGAAGGTGGGTGTCTGCAAGCTAAGGCAAGAGGCCTCCCCGAAACCCACCTTGACAGCGCCTTGATCTCAGACTTCGAGCCCCCACAACTGTGAGGAGATGAATTTCTGTTGTTAAGCCCTCCAGCTTGTCGCGTTCTGTGAGCCTGAGCCGACTAAGACCCTCCTGAAGCCGGCAACCGGTCGGCAAGGATGTGAGTCCTACCACCGTGTACGTGCAAAGCCGTAGGACCTTGGGAAGTTTTGTACTTTCCTCAATTTCCTTCTCTGTAAAATGGGAGAGTAATGATACCCGCTCCACCAGTAAGCTGTCCCACTGCAGCTCAGTGGCCGAAGTCACGCACGTCTTCCTGCTCACGAGTCCATGCTTCAGCTGATGGCTGTCGTCTCGGTGGCCTGTGTCTGCAGTCAGCGGCGGCAAGGGGGCGGCTATGCAGATCTTGGCCAGGTCCTCCCATCCCCGGTGTGAACATCACGACAGGCACACACATGTGCAGAGGAGGCGCCTCTCACCCTCCAGTGGGCTGGCCCGGGCTTCTGTGCCCAGCAGTAGCCAGGTTCCCTGGGAGCATGTGGAGGCTACAGGGCCTCCCGAGGCCTAGGCCTGGACTGGCCCTGAGCCGCTTCCATCACATTCTGTTGGTCAAAGTGGGAGGTGCAGGCCAGCCCGGATGCAGGGCGAGATATGCTAGACCTCACCTCTGCATCGGGTTGCCGCAAAGTCACTGCAAAGGGCAGAGATTCAGGGAGGCCATTAACTGGGGACCGCAGCTGCCATCGCTCTACTCATCTGGTGTTTGGGGGATGAAACGGGGCGCTTGGAAGGGCTGGGGCCGGAAGGATGCTCTCCTGATGCCTTCGCGAATGAACCCGGAACCCTCACGGTAAGATGGATGGCCCGTGGGTCATGAGTCAACACCCAGTTATTTCAAAGCCAGGCTTCCGCCCACTCAAACCTTCCCCCAAGAGGGTGAACACAGGCCTAGATCTCTCTGTCTCTGTCTCTCTCACACACGCATGCACACAGGCACCTAGCACATTCGTGTGCAGACACGCACAGACCAGCTGCTCAAACATAGGCACAGGCACACGTACACACAGGAGCCGTGCACCCCACACCCCCACACGTGACACTTACTCATACAGCATATGAGTGATGTACTCATGGGCGCATCTAGACACGCAGACGGAGCACCAGACACACCTCACTTATACACGGGAGCAGATACAAGTGGTGCCCCGTAGGGCCCAGCAGCACTTGCCTCAGCTTCTAACCTCCACGCCGCTGTGTGTCCTCCGGGCTTTCGGCAAGGCCTCTTCGAAGGGGCGAGGCGGGGAGAGGATAGGTGGGGTGGGTAACAGGCGTGATGACAGCTCTTGTCTGGCCCCAGTGCCTGCCAGGGCCAGAGCGACAGCAGACCCAGGTTGGCATTAGACCCAGGTCACAGGATGCCTTATAAGGCAGGTGGAGGAGGAGTCCCAGCGGGACAGGTGACCCTCCCCAACTCGGGGCCCAGGCCCTGAGGGTCAAATGCTGCCTCTGCTGCTCCCCAGCACGCAGGGCAGGCCGGTCGCAGCTCCCTAGGCCCATGCTCATTAGCAGGCAGCTTGAGGGGATAGTCGTAGTGAAAGCCTTCCCCACTTTTTACATGCCCTAGACTGTATTGCAGCCTCTTGGCCATCAGCCCCAGCTGCCGTGGCCCAGGGTAGAAACGGGGAAGGCAGCAGCCTTTCAAGGCTCGGTCCTCCCCCTCTGAGAGGCCGGGCAAGCAGCCGCCAACCTCTCTAGGTCGTGACGATGGCTTTTGAAGGGTTTCCTGTTTTCTGGGCTTCTGCATCTTTGGGGTGCAGTCCCTGTGGGTTTGAGGTGTGCTGGGGGCAGAACTTGAGACGTTCTAGAAGCTGAGAGAGTCACCTGTGATCTGAGGACCCAGGCCTCAGCAGAGAGACTCGGATTTGCGTGTCTGCCCCCAGGGACGGGTCTACACACCTCAAAGGAGGAAACCTTTAGGTCCGTGGGGAGAAAGGGTGTCGGGGAGTTGGCTGCTGTGGCTGCCTCTGGTGGGCAGAGATGAACCTGGAGTTATCTTTGTGTTCTTGTTCTTGTTCTTGGTGGCGGTGGAGGGTGGGGGGTGATGGTGGG
>NW_027530521.1:3460595-3503639 GCF_008692635.1 Crocuta crocuta | reverse complement strand
TTTCCATCAGGGATCAGCAAAGTATGGCCCACAGGCCAAATCCCACCTGCTGCCCGTTTTTGTAAATAAAGTTTTATTGGAACACAGCCATGCCCACAGCCATTACCTATGGCTACTTTCACACTCTAACCGAGGAGGGTAGTTGGGACAAAGCCCTGATGACCTACAAAACTGAGAGATAGTAACTACTTGGCCCTTCGCAGAAAAAGTTTGCTGATCCCTGAGAACAACCCGGGTTCCAGACAGAGAAGGTCCTGGGATGGAAGCGCACTTCCTAGCTCTGTGACCTTGGGTAGGTCACTTAACTCCTCTGAGAAACTGAGATTTCCCCACACCTACCTCATAGGGCTGTGCGGGGGATTGTAGTACTCAGCCTGGTGCCGGGCACGGACGTGGGCATGGGGTGTCGCTCAGTAAATGGCAATGTTTGCTCTGTGTCTTGCTGGAGGCTCCTAGAAGTCCCTGGTTCCTCAGGCGCCCTGGCAGGGGACTTTGATAAACGTGGTCTGAACCTCCCTGCGCACCGCACACCGGCTGGGCCAGCTGTGCAGAGCAGGTGTGCTCCCTGGGTCCAGCAAAGGGGGGTGGGGCCAGAGTGGAAGTGGGTGTTGCTTAGGGCAATTGACTCACCCCTGTTTGCTTGGGACTAACCAGCCAAGTCCTTCCCTCACCTGGATGACGTGGTCGCTGGATACCCAGTGAGGTGGCCCGGGAGGCCGAGGGACCCCCCCCCCAACCCCCAGCACTGCTCAATCGCCCAGGTCACACAAGCACTGGAGTCAGGTCTTCAGAATCCTGCGAGAGGAGCAGCATCACATTTACCATATCCTCCTCCTCCCTGCCCCCTCCCCTCATCTCATTATTATTCCCACCATTTTGGGGTCTCATGCCTCCCACGCTCCCGTGTAGACCGACTCTCAGGAAGGGGTGGACACTCAGTTACCGACACCTTAAAAGGAATTCCAGCAAGTAGCCCCCTTTCCAAGGAGCTTCGTGTTTGAAGCTTCGTGGTTAAGAATGAAAGGGGTGACAGGTTTTTGGTGGGGGAGGCATGTATGCAATTGGGTGGCAGGGTCTGGATTCACATGGAGCAGTAACACCTGTTCTTAAAGCCTGCCCCGGAGCCCCGGGAGAAGCTGGGGGGTGGGGTGTCCTCTCACCTCCGAAGGGAGCCCCGGGGGCCTTCCGCAGTCCTGGCCAGCCTTTGTCTGACTCCCCCGGGAGTGGTGAAATCTTAGCTTTTGAACCAGGAATATTGTTTTGAAAAAATGAAACGCTCAAAGAGTCCCTATAGTCCCCAAACCTCATTTTAAAGGGATTATAGCAGCTGGCTTGTAAATCCTGTTTCTTAGGTGGGGGGCTTAGAGCGGGGCTCAGGCAAGGACCAGGGTGGGGAAAGAAAGGAAGGTCATTTCATTTCCTGGAGAGGAAAGCGCAGGTTTTCCCCGCTGCCGTGCCTGGGACCCAGCTCGCTGCCTCCACTGCGGAAAAGGGAAGGGGCAGGCAGGGTCCCGCACTTGGAGTCAGGGAAGGAGGGCTCGAGTCTTCATTTTGCCATCCATTCACTGCTGGCCTTGGAGATGCCCTCTGGGGCTTGGTCCTCTGGGTGACAAGGATTTGAAAATAAAGAAGAGTTTTACCATCCTCCTTTCTTTTCTTACGCTCCAAGTAGGGGTCCTTTTCTCTGGGTTCCCCACAAGGGCAGGCCTGACCAAGGTGGGCGAAAGGAGAACCAGTCGAAATGCTTTGTCCGCAGAAGGTGGGGAGCTCTCTGGGGGGCAACTGTATAGCTGAAAGTCTTCAAAAGCTTTAATTGAAAAAAAAAAAAAAAGGTGTAGGGGACGCCTAGGTGGCTCAGTTGGTCGAGTGTTTGACTTTCGATTTCGGCTCAGGTCATGATCTCATGGTTCATGGGAAAGAACCCCATGTCGGGCTCCTTGCTGAGCGTGGGGCCTGCTTAAGATGCTCTCTCTCCCTCCCTCTGCCTCCTTTCCTGATCACAGTCTCTCTCGAAAATAAAAAAAATAAGTTTTATTTTTAGGGGGAAGAGAAGGTGGAATCAGGCAAGTGATTTGACACCTGTCAGGAAGGGGGTCCAGGGGAAGGACAGGTAGAGAAAGGATTTTAGGTAAGTATCGCTGCAGCCCTGCCCAGGGTAATTCCCCTCCGCTGGGCCCCCTGCAGAGAAACTTCAGTCAGTGCGGACCAACTCTTATAGAGTTTGGGGTCAGATTAGCAGTTCTTTTGGACGAGGGCTTCTGCAGAGGCAGTCATCATGGAAAGAACTGGAAGCCCCACTTCTACCTGGCTGGTATTTCTAGAATACCAAGAATGGTCCAGACCAGTGCTGCCCTGAGGGTGGGGGTCGAATCCCTAGTGATTCATGAGATGATTTTGGGTGCCCCCCCCCGTGATCTTAAGAAAATTGTTTATTAATTTAAACAGGTCACAGGAGAAAATAACTCAGGCATCACACTGGCCATTTTGTGGATTTTATTGCTTAGGACAAGGTCGAAAGAAGTACCTATGTTAGTAAACTGGCCCACCCCCAAAGAACCTGGCTCTGTGGCCACCCCTACCTGCCATGAGGTTTATAAACCCCCTCCCCAAACATCCAGCCACATCTTCAGGGGAAGTAGGGAGAGCCGGGAGGAATCAGGAAGGCATTGATCCTAATTAAGAGTTAAGATAGTTGGATTGGGGCGTTTTAAACCAGACTGAGCAAAAAGTCGGCTTCCTTCTCTCCCTCACCCCTGTCTCACTCCTTCCTTCCTTTCCCCCCTTCTTCCCTTCTACACGCTGTGTGCAGGCTCATAAGGGAGTTTAGGGTAATTTTAGAGAAATGAACTACATACGCTTGGCATCCTTGTCCCACCTACAGTAGTAGAGCTACTGAGTGATTCTCCCCCACAAAGATCATAAACCAAATTAATTACATTTTTGGTCAATAACATCCTATGGCCCTTCCTTGGAGAGTCCGAGCATGTCATGTGCCAATGTAAGATTCAGACAAGTCCTGCACTTGAAAAGAATACACTTTTTTTTTTTTTTTTACAAATAGTTTATTGTCAAGTTGGTTTCCATATAACACCCAGTGCTCATCCCCACAAGTGTCCTCCTCCATGCCCATCTTCCCCCTCGCCCCCCACACCCATCAGCCCTCAGTTTGTTCTCACTATTCAAGAGTCTCTCATGGCTTGCCTCTCTCCCTCTCCCCCACCATTTCCCCCCTTCTTCTCCCCCATGGTCCTCCGTTAAGTTCCTCCTAATCCTCCTATACGTGCAAACATATGGTGTCTGTCCTTCTCTGCCTGACTTATTTCGCTCAGCATAACACCCTCAAGGTCCATCCACGTTGCTACAAATGGCCAGATTTCATTCTTTCTCGTTGCCATGTAGTATTCCATGGTATAGATAAACCACATCTTCTTGATCCATTCATCCGTTGATGGACACTTAGGCTCTTTCCATGTTTTGGCTATTGTTGAGAGTGCTGCTATGAACATTGGGGTCCATGTGCTCCAAGAATACACTTGACTGTGAGCATTTCTCAAGTGCCCTTGACTCTGGTATGTTACTTCCATACAGCACGTGTTCACATCCAGTATGATTCGTCCCCGAAGCACCCATTTTGGGAAATGGTGGACTGGGAGCTTGTGAAGGGGACTTCTTTCCTGACAATTTAGGCACTGCTGATCGAGAAGCCCCTGGAGCCAGCTGCCTCCCAGGCCAGCCTCTCCTGGGTGGGCAAGAGGACCGGTTATGCTGCCGGAGGCTTCCGGCCAAGATCTGTCCCCCACTCCACCCCCGTCTCCACCAGAGAGAAGTCACGGTGACCTGCCAGTTGCAGGGTGGGGTTTTCAGAGCCCCCAAAGAATTTCCAAAAAATGCCTTCCCTCTGCCCAGGCTTCCTCTTGCCTCTGGTATTAGGATTAGAAAGAGAACAACAGCAATAAAAATACAAAACACCAAACAACAGAAACCCTGAACTGAACAATAACCCAAGCCACATCAAGGAGCAGTTTCCCTGCTGGCCCCCCCGCCCGCACAGTCGGGTTGTCTGGGTACAGCTCCGAGCTCCGCCCCATGGTCAAGAACAGCATAGTCTCTGGGGGCCTTGGTTTCCCCAACTCCTTCCTCCTTCTGGGCCACCCTCCGTGGGTGGTGTGAATGAGTTAGTTGGAGGGTAAGGCAGGCCCCATGGTGAAATCCCAGCCTTAAGGTGGTTGGACGCTCTTTCTTTAAATATTCAAAATTATGAACAACCTGAATACATATTCATCACAATTAATAAATTAATACCTGTTCAGCATCTGACAGTTTACAAAGCAGTTACATGGTCATTCCTAAGAAGAGCCCATGAAATGAATAGTGCTTCTCCACTCCATCACTGAGGAAACAGGCACAGAGAAGGATACATAGCTTGCCCCAGGTCACAAAGTGGTGTGTGGCATAGCCGGGGTTTGAACTTACGTCTCCTACTTTTAAACTGGGCATTAGTATAGAGCAGAAGACAGGATCACCACCATTGAGAAATTTCTGTTCCTCTGAGAAAATGAGAAAAAGAGGCTGGTTTCATACTATCTTCTGTTGTCTGTTGTTTGGATGTGGGTGAATAAATCAATCTGTGAATATTGTAGGCACTGTCTCACTCAGGAGACCTGCTTTCAGAGATAAAAAGCAAACCCTGTGAGATGATGTGGTCAAGAGAGGCTTTCTATAGGAGGTGGACCCAAAGCTAGGCCTTAAAGAATAAACGAAACACAAGAAAATCTCTGACAAAGACGTCATTCACACCATAGTGTAAAATTCACTTGGTATCCCATTTCTAACTGTAGAACGAAAACAAAACTCTTATTCATTCATTTAGGACGACATTTTGAGCCATTACTGTGTGGCAACACCAGGCTAGGGGCTGATACCAGCCTGTCCCATGAAATAGGCTCTTCAACATCAAGATATGCTTCCAAATGTGAAAAGGAAGGAAGCACATCTCCCCAGTCCAGGGAGTGATGGAGTGGGAGATACACCCGCCTCTCAGCTGATGTTCTCAACTCACTTCCTTCTATCAAAATGGCTGACTGGTCTGGGAAGAAGTGTCTAGAGCTCAGACGTGGCTGAGGACTCAAATGCTAGGCCTAGGGTTTAGGTGGGAGGGTATGAAATCCAGAGAACCCAGGATTTGAGGCTCAGGCGGTGGAAGTCTATAGTTGGAGCAAGAGGAAACAGATGCCTAAGTGCCTGGATCACTGAGAAGGTGGAAGGAGAATTCTAGAGTACAGATTACTAAAACCACAGAAGGTCAAGAGGTGGGGAAGTGGAGCACGATTTATGGAAGACTGAGCCTGTGGGCACTGGGGAAAGGAGCTAATGAGGCCCTTGGTAGGTTGGACAAGTAGTAAACGAGTTGTGTTTCTAATTGTATTTCCGATCTCAACTTGCTCATCTGGTAAGTGAAATGATAGCATATGGGATATTGCTTTTAAAAAGCAAAGTAAGCTTGCAATCGAAAGTGATTCAGGGGCTGTTAGGTCATCTCTCCAGTTATTTATCAGTGTAGGTTGCACACAGCGTACTTGTGTCTAAATGTCTTCTTTTTGCTTGATGTTTGCTCACTGCCCAGCTGATCTCTGTCCCCATGGCTTTGAATGTTTGTCTGAATGCTTGAATTTCCCATCTGGTTTCTCCAGTTCTGGCGTCTCCTCTGGCCTGCATCCCTACGGCCACTTCTCAACATCAATTCCTATGGTCTCACCTTCTCCTCTCCAAGTTCAATCCAACCCCTGTCATTGCTGATCACACAGCATACACACTGACTCTTCTGTCCCTTAAACATATCAAGTGTGATCTTATCTCTGAGCCTTTGCACATGCTGCTCCCTCTGCCTGAAATGCTTTTCCTACACCTCATGTGGCTACTCCTTTTTAAGTAGGGCTAAGTCCAAAGATTACCAACTCAAAGAGTCCATTGATGGCCACCCCATCTCAGGAACCATCTCCACCTGCACCGCTCTCTCCCCTCAACCACCGTATTTTCTTTATGGTCTTTGACAACATGAAATTGTCTTCCTTCTTTCTCTCTTTCTTACTTACTGTTTTGAGTTGTAATGTCTATTTTATTAAAGATTTATGTAGCTTTAAAAGGCAAATGAAGTTTATATCAAAACCCAGCACCCTCTTGTCGCCCTCCTTTCTGCTTCTTGGAAGCAAGCATTGTTACTTCTCTCAGCTGCTCATCTATTCATATATTTGTACATAATTTGCTTGTATTAAAAGTTCTTGATTTTTGTGTTCTATTCATAATCCATAGTCCCTCTACTGATGGTTTAACTGTTATGCACACATATAAATGTGCATGTGCACACAAAGCATCCTTTCCCTCCATCCTCCTGGAGTAATTAATCACAACTGTTGTTAATATTCATTAGTCAACTCTTTATGACCATAATTATGTAAGTATTGCTCATGGATAAGCCATGTGAAATAATGTAACTGTCTGTGTGGTATTATTGCAGAGGAACCCAAATGTTTATTGGGAGTTCTTCAAACCAGTATCTCTGGGTCTTTCTGAGAATCTCTTTCATTGTGTTTCACTCATTCATACCCCTTGTGTTTACGGAGCACCTACTATGAGCTTGGCATTGTGGAAGACAGTAACAGACAAGGCAGACTGAGCCCCTGTCTTCAAGGAGCTATGTCTAAAGAGTGAGCTGTTACAGTCAGGTAGGGTGAACATTTAGAGAGAAAAACAGACACTACTCTCTGGGGGACTGAAAGAGTAGTGATTATAGTGCCACCTGATGGCCAATAGGGATTAAGCTAATTTACTGGGGATGAGCCTGGCTGGAGATGGGAGTGTCCTGGGAGGAGGAGAAAGCATGTACAAAGTCTAGTGTATTAGTTAGCTATTGCTGTATAACAAATACATCCCCCCTTTCAAGTTAGTGGCTTAAAACAACATCTATTGTCTGACGATCAGGAAGCGGGTCATGGTGAGGCTGCTCAGGGCCTCTCCTAGGTTTCTATCAGGCTATCAGCTGGGGCTGGGGTTATCTGAAGGCTCATCTGGGCAGAAATCTGTTTCCAAGCTCACTCAATTGAATTTTTGCAGGATTCACTTCCTCCTGGGCTCTTGGACCAAGGGTCTCAGTTCCTCCTGAGTGGTTGGCCCTCTTGGTTCTTTGTCATGTAGACATCTCCACAGGACAGCTCACAACATGGCAGGTGCCTTCATCAGAGTGTGCAGGTAAAGGAAGAAGACAAAAGCTTCTGTCTTCATGACCTGACTTTGGAAGTGACACCCACCACTTTTGATGGCCAGAGGGTTAGAAGAGAGTCTTGGGCCAGCCCATGGCACCCCACAGACCTTGAGTCCCAGGAGGTGGTGACCTCTGATCACTGGGAGCCACTCTAGAAGGACCTTCCATACCTGGGATGCAAGCCTGGGGTATTGGCTGGTGCATACATACTCACAGAGCTGGGACCAAGAATGTGCAGGGGAAAGTGGTGAGTGAGGGTCCAGAGAGTCAGACAGTGGCCCTGATGCTTTCCCAGCAGGTGTTTGGAGCTAGGCTATCACAACTCAAGGCCGTAGACTGGGGGCTTAGACAATAGACAGCTATTTCTCACAGTTCTGGGGGCTGTGGTGTCCAAGATCAAGGTGTTGGCAGATTCAGCTCCCTGGTGAGGACCCTCTTCCTGGTTGGCAGATGGCTACTTTCTCACTGTGACCTCATGTGGTGCAGACACAGAAAGACAGCAAGCTCTTGGTGTCTCATAATGGCACCAATCCCACCATGAAGGACCCAACTCATGACCTCATCCAAATCTAATTACCTCCCAAAGACCCCACCTTCAAAACCATCACTTGGGGGTGGGGAGAGTAGGGCTTCACATATGAAGTTTAGGGGAACACAATTCAGCCCACAGCAGTAGGTCAGGTTCACTGTCAGATGTACAGTTTTTGGAAGACAAGCTGGGCTGCGTTGAGGTTCAGGGGCATCAGGCTACGGGATAGGGATGAATTTGGATGAANGCCTAAGGGGAGGAAGCATTTCCAGAGGGCACAGGTCTGGCCACTCTTGGTCTAACCTCCTCCTAAGTTGTCTCCTGGTAAAGACGTCCATGGCTCAAAATCCCTGAAAAGCAACTGCACGACTCCAACCCCCTCAATTACAGCTGAGGAACGCGAGGCCCAGAGCAGTGATTTCTGTGGGGGACGGGGCCGTCTGGGGTTGACAGGCGGACGGCCACAGCGCCATGGTTTCTGGGTCCCGTCAGGCGAGAGAATTTGGGTTCTGTGCACTCTCAGCATGTGACAGAAAGCTCGTGCTTCTGCATGTGGGAGAGGCCGGGAGAGAGGCTGGTAGAAATGGAGAGAAGTGTCTCTTTCTGAGCCTTCCAGAACATGGGCTGATGGGGGCTCGAGGGGAAACGGGGCCTGAGCGAAGGGCCAGCTTTGGTGATATTAATTGTTCTCCTTTCGGGGTTCCTGGCCACAAGTCCCCATGCCCAGCCCAGATTAAAGCTCTGTGTTGCTGCAATCCGGGCCTCCAATGAAGCGACTTCTAACAATGCAAAACCACTAATGAGGCAATCCTGATGGAAGGCGTGAGTCCCCTCCCTGGACCCCTCTCTTGGGTCTTGGCTTTGAAATCCCATCATCCGGGAGGGGGGTGCCCGTGGCCCTGACTGGCTGAAAGCCCCCTCTCCGCCGCGCTGGTGTTCCAGGAAGAGTCAGGGGTAGGGAGCACTCCCCGGATGGAGCCCGGCCCCTCCCCGACCGCCTGCTCCTGGCCAAGCAAAGCACTGCAGAGCTCGCTCTCTTGGCGGGTGAGTCTGTTCCGAGAGTCAGATCCCACCCTGGGAAGCTCGCTGGCTGGGGCCGCCTGGCCAAGTTGCACAAGCGTTTACCACACGCAGGCAGGCGGGGACAGCAGGGGAAGCGGGCTCCCCGCTCCCCAGAAGGGGCAGGAGGAGGAGCCGCTGTCATTCTGTGGCGCTGGGGCCTGGCAGGAGGCCAAGGCGACACCTCGGGGACCCCTTCCCACACCCCACTCGGCCCACCCAGCCTTGCCTTAGAGCTGCCAGGCTGCTGGGCGTTAGAAGCGGCAAGAAAGCGGGGCCCTGGGCCAACGACCCGCCTCCCAGTTGCAAAGGAGGAAAGCAAGGCGTCTCTACAGAGCCTTCAAGCGCGCATGTGGGGTGTGTCCTGACCCTGTGCCCCAGGCCGGCTGCCCCCTCAGCCTCAGAGACCTGGGGCAGGACAGGGACACAAACCAACCCGGGTGCAGGGGAGGGGGCCTGGTGACCCTGATGTTGAGTAGAGGAGGGAAACTGGCTCGTGACAAGGGGTCTCTTTGCAGACGCTCGGGGAACTCAGGTTTGATGCCTCGCAAGAGGCCTTTTGGCGGGGGGGTCGTGAAGGAACCTGCCCCAAAGCGGTTTTCCTGGCCAAGAGCCATGGAAGCTTCTAAACCTTCTGAAAGATGCTCCAAATATTCTCATGTGATTCAGGGCGGGGAGATGAAAATATATTCAATATGTATGAGACACATTACATTCAGGATTATATTTAGCTTTTCAAGAACTCCGTACAATGCGTAGTACTATGCTCTGCATCTTACAGTCGAGGAGACTGAAGCACCGAGGGGCCCAGGGATATTTTTAAGGTCACGCCGACAGGAAGGGCAGAGCCGGGACTCCAGCCCTGGACTGTCTGCGGGCACAGTCCTTGTCTGTCTCCCGTCCCCTGCTTCTCCTCGGCCCCCCAGCTCCCCTGACGCCCCAGAGCAGACGCCCCAGGAGTTCCGGATCCTTCGCATCTTCCTGTACTCGCGCCCCCGCCCATGCGGAGTTGGGGTTCGTTGGCAAGGAAGAAGCAGAGGTCGCCCTTCCCGGTTCCGCCAGTTCTGCTGTGGTGCCCTGAGTCACAAACCACGGCAGGGGTGCCGAGGAGCCTGACCGAGGCCTCCTGAAGCCCCACCCCCACCCACCCCCGCTGCCCTCGGGTTTGATCCAGCCTCTCTCTCGAGGTGCCTCTTGTCTTGCTGAAGTAGCTGTTGGCACAGTCCAGAAAGAACTCCGGGTTTCAGAAGCTGCAGAATCTCAAGGTGTGGCCTCCACACCTGTTTCTCTCTGTCGATTTACCACCCCTGTAGCGCGCGCACGCGCACACACACACACACACACACACACTGCACATCCTTTTTATGCTCCTTGTTAGGTTCACAATCTTGGGCAAGTGACTTCATCTCTCATAACCTCAGTTTCCTTATCTGTAAAATGGGGATAATCTCAGTACCTAATTCTCAGGACTGTTGTGAGAGTTAAATGCAATGACGTGTCATTTCCGTTTTGCCTCTTTGCCCCCAAATTGAGCCTGTTACCAGCATTCTCCACACACCATCATCCTTTGGGGAGGGGGTGGGAGCAGGGCAGGGAGCCTTTAACTACCATCCCATCCCAGAACCTTAACCCCGGCCAGCTTGGCCATATGCCAATACCAGTATAAAAGTCGGGGAGCATTCCTCATTTCCCCTGCCCTGCATTATTTGTCCCCCCCCCCTCCTTTTTTCTGGTATTAAGACTGAGATTCTTCTCTAGGGAGCCATTGATTCCTGAGGTTCAAGCCGACCTTACTTTGTTGGGGGGAGAGGGGGGAGGTCCTAGACTGAGCATGTGATCAGGCCTGCCCAATCAGAACATTGCATTCTCTAGCCAAGTGATTGGTCCAGGGATGGTCATGTGATCTAAGACGGGCCAATGAGAGCCTTAGCTGGGACTCCTGGGGGATTTGTCCAGCCCTCTTTCGTCTGGGGTTGCTGCACTGGTAGAAGTGAGTTTGGCATAACTTGGGGGAAAACCTGCTTGAACTGGAAGCCGTGAAGCTGGGTGTCTGTCTCCTTTCTCTCAGGAGGGACTCAAAGGAAGAGAGAGACAAAGTTGGGAAGATTTGACAACGTGGCTCTAGACTGTAGAACCTGTGTTCCGCAAGATGCTCTGTTGAAAAGGGTCCGTGGCCCGGTGAATCTGGAAGGTTCTGCCTGGTGTACCTCTCTTGAGCGTTAGAGCACACGAGCCTGTGCAAGGTTGTGAGACGGCCTGAGTAGAAGAGATGTGTTCATCCTGGTTTGTCACAGGGCTGTCCATAGTCCAAACCCACAGGACAATGAGACGTTCGTTTTCTCCTTCGGCACATGGTTGTTGAGTTATTGCCAGGAGCACGTCTAGGTGCGGGGGATTCCACGGTGAGGAGGACAAAGCCCCAGGCCTCAAGCAGCTGCCTTGCTTCCATCACTCTGATTAACGACCTGTGGGACCAGAGGACACACCGGGGAGCTCCGCGTTAGATCAAACCCTCCGGCCAGAGACTGACCCAACTCCTGAGGACGCACGTGGCCAGGCCCTCTTCCGGCCTTTGTCATCTTGCACGTGCCTTGTCCCTGCTGCTGGGGGGCGGGTATCCCAAGGACCTTGCGGCCTGCTTTGCCCCGGGTGTGAAGCCAGGAAGGGCCCAGAACTGCCCTTGCGGGGTCCCCTCTGCCGGTCCCAATTAGGGCCAGGAGTGTGGCTCTGAGATGCGCTGGTGAGACACGCGCCAGGAGCAGTGGAAGACAGAGGCTGCCGGCAAGACCGGCGCCCTGTATTGTGGGCTCTTGCCTAGGAGATACAGGTTCAAGTTCTCATTGTCACTAGTGGGTCTGGCTAGAACCAGAGGCTTCCTGGGAAGCAGTCCTTCAGAACATTTTGGAGCTACAGGGCACATAAATAAATAGAAATGCTAGCTTCAGCGGAGTTTTTCTGATTTCATCCCCTACAAAACCAAGAGGACGACAACAAAATCCCGAAATTATTAAAACCCATGTGCATTCGTGATGGCTGCATTGATTCTCACCCCAGGGCGTCTTCACTTGCCAGGGTCAGTGCTGTCTGCAAGTTTATTTAAGATCATCAGCCCTGGGATGTCTGGGGGGTTCAGTCGTTTAAGCGTCCAACTGAGGTTCAGGTCATGATCTCAAAGTTCATGAGTTCGAGCCCCACGTCGGGCTCTGAGCTGTCAGCTCAGAGCTGGAAACTGCTTTGGATTCTGTGTCTCCCTCTATCTCTGCCCCTCCCGCGATCGCTCTCTGTCTCTTTCTCTCAAAAATAAATCAACATTAAGAAAAAATTTTAAGATCGTCAGACCTTACCTTGATCTTTTCTTTCAATGGACATATAGACGTGGCTCCTGGAAGAGCTGAGCAACGGTCAGAGAAGCAGAGGATGTCCTTCAGGCTCCTGGATGGGGCGACAGGCACGCACATGAGTTAGCTCCCCACAGGTGTGCAAGGGACAGAATCAGAAGCCGCTGAGGTATTGGCTCTTGAGGACCTGCTTTTTTTCTGCAGTGTCTTGACAAGTACATCTTTACAAACAGATTTTTGGATGCCTTCTTTCTTCTCTTCACTTTTTCTCTTCAATTTTGACATTGGAATGATCCCTCTTGGCTTTTGTTTTTCTTTCCTTTCTTTCTTTGAAACAATTCACTGCAGAGACTTCCTCTCATCTGGCACTCGAAGGAGGGCAGCAACTCCCCCAAGCCTGTGCCCCACCCCCATTTACTTGCCTATGGTGGCCTTTTCTGGACAGAGGGAAGAGGGGCCTTGGAGGAGGGTAGGGGTAGGAGAGAAAAGCAAGACCCATTGCTCACAGATGATAGAGCCAGGGCAGAGGCATTCCTGGGATGCACATCTTCCCACATCTCCCAGATCTTTCCATGGGGCTTAAGTCAATCTGACCCAATCTTTTGGAGGGACTTCCTATCAAAGAATCTCAGAACCTGGGAGGCACCTTAGAGCTCTTGTGCCATGGTGGACAGTCTCTGAAGTGACTCTGAACTCAGGGCGGCCTCACCCCACGTACCCCCCAACTCCCCACGTGGGCTGCGCCTGGAGACATACTGCTCAGGAAAAGACGTCATTCCTGAGGTTAGGCTGGGACACCGTGACTTCTGTCTCCTGGTCTCTCTTGCTCTCTGTCACCTGCTCACACGGATGAAGTCGCCTGCCATGTTGTGAGCTGCCCAGTGCAGAAGCCCACGTGGTAGGGAGCCGAGGGCGTGTGGTGTCCACCCAATACCTGGGAGTGACCTGGGCCCTGTCAACTTCCAAGTGAGTGAGCTTGGAAGTAGATCCTTCCTCAGGTGGATCCTCTATGTTTTTGTTTTAAATATATTTTTTAAAGGAAGTTCTATGTCCCATGTGGGACGAGTCCAATGTGAACTCATGACTCTAAGATCAAGAGGCATGTGTGCTACCGACCGAGCCAGTCAGGCACCCCCTCAGTCAAGTCTTGAATCACCACATACCTTGATGGCAGCCCAAGAGAGATGCCATGACCTGATTCCTGACCCTCAGCAACTGAGGTAACCAGGATGGTTTTAAGCCACTATGTCTTAAGGGGTAATTTGTTATGCAGCAGTAGACACCTATGACATGTACAAACCCTCTATTTTCCCTGGAGTTCCCCAAGGCCAGAGAGAGAAAAAAGCTGCCCAAGGTCCTGTGGCCAGTGATCGGGTGTCAGACAAGGGGCTCTAACACAGCCTCTTCTTCTCCAGTGTTATGCACTGTCCATCACACTTGGGGAAAGATGTGGAAGCAACCCCACTCCATGCTTTTCATCCACACCAGGATCGTCACCATGCATTCTATGCCTCAGTTTCTTCATCTTTAAAATGGAGTGAATAATAATATCTGAGTGGAAGGATTGTAAATACCACAGGTAAAGCAGCTAGTGCCTGGCACATAGTAGGTGCTTAATAGAGAGAAGCTTTGCTGGAAGAGAAGACTCACCCAGCACCATGCGTCCCGAGCCTCTTGGGAAATCAGAGCAGCTGGTCAAAGGGGGGGGAGTCCTAAAACCATAAGTGGGCTCCCAGGTAGGGGTGTACATAAACAGGTGAGGTGGCCACACGAGTGCCTCCTCGTAAGGCTGAAACTCAGGGCTGGAGCAGAAGTTCATGGGCAAGTCAGTCACAGCTATTCCTCTCTGGCATGGCCCCCTGTCACCCAGATGTTTTGCAAGAGCTGAGAGAACCCTGGCTCATCCCGGGAACCGGGAACCAGGAGAGAGGACCTCCAGGGGAAGCTGCTGTGTCAATCACTTCCCAGCACGGCAGGGCCGGGGCCTCACCTCCGCTTTCTGGCTGAGACACTGGGGTCCTTGCCCCAAGTTCACACAGGTTAGTCGTCACAGAGCGAGCCCTGCATATATTTTTATTTTAGCAGATTTTTATCTTTTTAAAAAATTTTTTATGTTTATTTATTTTTGAGAGAGAGAGAGAAACAGAGCATGAGTGGGAGAGGGGCAGAGAGAGAGGGGGACACAGACTCTGAAGCAGGGCCAGGCTCCGAGCTGTCAGCCCAGAGCCCAATGCGGGGCTCGAACACACAGACCATGAGATCATGACCTGAGCTGAAGTCGGACGCCTAACCAACTGAGCCACTCAGGCGCTCCTACTAGCGCTTATCTTTGTAAGACTGGTTATAAGGCAGCAATGTAACTTTTTAAAACTTGCTTTTTTTGCTCAATATTCGTCTTAGCCCCTTTGGGCTGCTATAGCAAAATGCCACAGCCTGGGTGGCTTAGAAACAAGGGGCATTTCTTTCTCATAGTTCTGGAAGCTGTAGGTCTGGGATCAGATGTCAGCATGGTCGGGTTCCGGTGACAGTCCCTTTCTGGTTGCAGACAGCTCACTTCCTGCTATGTCCTCACATGGTGGAAGGGCCAGGGAGCTCTTCAGGACCCTTCTAGAAGGACACTAATCCCATTCATGAGGACTCAGCTCTCATGACCTGATCACTTCCCAGAGGCCCTGCCTCCTAATAATATCACTTGGGGGATTTGGTTTTCAAACAATGAATTTTGTGCTGGGTGTGGAGGGGAGGGGAGAGGGGGCACAGATACAAACATCCAGACCATAGCAGTATTATATTAAGACTTATCCAGGGGCCACTGGGTGGCTCAGTTGGGTTCAGATCATGATCTCACGGTTCATGGGTTTGAGCCCCTCATTGGGCTCTGGGCTGACAGTGCAGAGGCTGCTTTGGGATTATCTCTCCCTGCCCCTCCCCTACGTGCACTGTCTCTGTCTCTCTCAAAATAAATGAAAAAAGAAAAAAAAGGATTCATCCATATTGCTGTGTGTTGCCCTGGTTCACTTATTTTTTCAATATTTTTAACTTTTTATTTTGAAAGAATTTAATGTACTCATTCATTTTTGATTTTTTAATGTTTATTTATATTTGAGAGAGAGAGCATGAGCAGGGAAGGGGCAGAGAAAGAAGGAGACACAGAATCTGAAACAGGCTCCAGGCTCTGAGGTGTCAGCACAGAGCCTGATGTGGGGCTTAACTCAGGAACAGTGAGATCATGACCTGATCCGAAGTTGGATGCCTAACTGACTGAGCCACCCAGGCACCCCTGAATGAATTTTAGACTTACAGAAAAGTTGCCAAAATGTACAGAATTCCCACCAGCTTCCCTGGATAGTAACATCTTCTATAACCACAGGAAATGACCAAAACCAAGAGATTAACATTGGTACAGAATAGTAACTAAATGATAAAATTTATTTGGATTCTCCAGATTTTCAACGAATATCCTTTGTTTGTGTGTTCCAGAAGCTACCCTAAGGATCCCACAGTGCACTTGCTTGTCATATCCCCTTAGCCCCCTCCAATCTATGACAGCTTCTCCCTGGCTCACTTATTTTGAAAACCATGTAATATTCCACTCTGTGAATTGCCACATTGATTCACCCACCTGTGAGCGTCGGGCTGCTTGTAGGGCTTTGCTCCCGTAACGAAGTGCTGCTATGACACCATCCACGTATGTGCCTTGTCGTACGAGCTGCGGGATTTTCCCTTGGGTGGGAACCAGGAGTTGAACATCTGGGCTCATAGGCTTCAATGTTCAGCTTTCAGAGGTGATGCCAAGACCTTTTCAGAGCGCTTGCTCCCATACAAGTCTACAGTCATTGTGAGTGGTCTATGACCTTCTCCCTGTGTGGCTGGGTCATGCTTACTAATGTTTGCCAGTGGAGTGAGGCTCTGTGGACTTGGTTGTTCTCGGTTCTTTGAATGCTCATTTATTTAGAAAGAGAGCAGGAAAGGGGCAAAGAGAGAGAATCCCAAGCAGGCTCCACACTGTCAGTGCAGAGCCTGACCTGGAGCTCGATCCCATGAACCATGAGATGATGACCTGAGCCAAAATCGAGAGTTGGTTGCTTAACTGACTGAACACCCTGGGTGCTCCTCTCTCAGCTCTTTGAACACACGCTGTCTTTCCAGCACTCGAGGTGAAGCTATCTTCAGTGGACATGCCCTCCTTTCCACTCGACTGTCATCTCCTGCCCCTTAGGTCCCGGGGGGAGGGGCTTCCGCCACCACCCTCCCATGCCCCCCATTCCATCTAGCACCTTGGTTTCACTCTCTGCCCGTGGTGACAGCTCTGCAAGGGCCGTGGTCATGTCGCTCTTCCCTGTCCTGTCCAGCAGGCACGGGGCGTGGGTGGGACCCAGGAGAGGTGCAGCACGTGCCCGTGCTGTTAGGGAGGGGACGGAGCTCGCCGTACAGGATGCTTCCTACTGGGAATCACCCTGGCCCCACAGCCAGTAAAAGTAAAAGCTTCATCTGGTTTCCAAACCCCAGCCTCCTGTTTTCACCAGCAATAATTTGCTGCAAACCCCGCCAGCAAAGGGCAGACCATTTGGGATGCATAAAGCAAAATGGAATCACGTGTGAGATCTTTGAGATGGGCTGTGCTGCTCCTCCCGTTTCCGGGGGGCCATGGGGGCATGAGACAAGGCTGGAGCAGGAGCTGGGTTGGTGAGAGAGAGGAGGTAAGGGAGAACATTCGTCTCCTTGCTCGTCTCCTTTCTCTCCAGTTAAGAGATGTGGGCGGGGGACTCCTGGGGGGCTCAGTCGGTTGAGCATCTGACTTTTGATCTCAGCTCAGGTCATGATCTCGCGGTTCCTGACATTGAGCCCCGAGTGCTGACAGCGTGGAGCCTGCTTGGAATTCTCTTTCTCCTCTCTCTCTGCCCCTTCCCTGCTCCCTTTCTCTCTCTCTCTCTCATTATTTATTTATAAATAAACATTAAAAAAAGAAGTGTGGGATGGGGTAGACAGTGAGGGGCTTCAGACCATGCAGTGGTCTTTGAGATCCCCTTTTCCAGTGGGAACTTGCTGGTGACGGAGATCTCTTGGGCCGCCCCACTGACAGGGTGGGGTTCAGACACTGGATTCTCATGCCTAGGGGGCTGTTGGGGGTTCTCGGAGAATCTGTGATGTTCCATCAGGGCTGCTTGCTAATCTTTTGTAAAAAGTACTTACTATTATACTGTTGGCTTTCTCTGATTATAAGTAAAACACATGCACACTGTAGAAAAGAAAATGATAAAATCATTAAGCCCTCCCATCCCCCGGAGCTTTCATGGGTGCCATGCCGCCATATTTCTTTCCAGTCTTCCCCTCCCTCCTGCCTTGTTCACATAGGAGGGGCTGGGGACAAGGAAAGCCTGGTTAAGAACATGGATTTTGCAGACTGGCTGCCATAATTAAAATCCTGACCCTGCCTCTTGCTAGCTGCCGGGCTTCACACAAATTCCTTAACTCCTCTGTTTTCCAGTCTGTAAGATGGGGCCACAGCCTACTGATAGTGCCAGCCTTGGAGAAGGTCACCAGGATGTCCTGGCATAAGGCCCCCAAAGCACGTGGTGCATGGTTAACACTGAATCAATAAACATTAGCTCTACAGTGTCGAGCTCATTCAATGATTCAACATTTATTGAGCACTTACTGTGTGCCAAGCACTATTGGGGGAGGTAGGTATACAGAGCAAAAGAAGCATGTTTCCTGGCCTGGGAGCAGTTTACGGGCCTTTTGGGGGTGCAGGTGGGCACAGACACAGTGCACATAATATGCTGATGAATTTGTACTGAAGTATTGTGCACACAAACACAAAGGACAGGGCGCGCTGAGAAAGTTCTGTGGCAGCACAGGGCTGCAGGGCACCTAGATGCAGAGTGGGGCGGGGCTTTGAGCACAGAATGGAGGACTCTGCTAGAAAGGGGTTTGGATGCATTGAGTTGCGGACGGCCACCTTTGTGGCTGATGGAACTGAGCAAGGGGACGGATAAGGCACATGAGCAGCGCTGGGGGCTGCCCAGTCAGGTTCTATAGGACCTTGGCGGTGTCCTTGAAGATATTTAATACAATTCACATGCCAACCGGACAGAAACTGTAAACACACGTGTCCACCATTCCCTGCCCTGCTCCTCTCACCCTTGACATGGAGCCTGACTCCTCTAAAACATCGTTTTACATCCCTGTGTCACACTCCATTGTGTGTCACACTCCATTGTATGGATGAATGTGTAACAATTTATTCTTAGTTAGGTTCTCTCCTTGTTGTTGGAGGTTTGGGCTCTTTCCATCATGGTGGTGGGTGGGGGGCAGCCGGTGGTGTTCTTTAAGTTCCCGGTGGCTTGCCATGGGGCCACACCTCCCGGGCCATCCCGTCCTGGGGGACAGGGGCCCCCAGTAGACCAGAGGGAGGCAGGGTGTGGAGCGACCTCCCTGCCCAAACGGACGCGGCCCGGGCTGGAACCTGATGTCATGGAAAGTTGGCCGGCAGCTGCTGGCTCTCACCGGAGTTGGCTGTACCAGGCAGGCGTCCGCCCCTCGACCGCAGCTTGGAACCCAGACCATCTACCGGGACATCAAGGGCCCGGCAGAGCCTTTTGGAGCCTCACTGGTCCATCTTCTGCCTCCTCATCTCAGCCCTTTGTTCTGTCCCTGAGCCCCCCTCCCCTCACCCAGTCCTAAGTCCCCTGGGATGGGGGACTGGGGAGGGGTCCACTTGGAGCAGGCACGTCAGGATAGACACAGCTCTTCTCCTTCTGCTCTGCTGCTCATCCTGCAAGAGCCCATTGTGGGGGCAGCAGCCAGGGCCAGGGGTGGGGTGTGAGGGGAAGGTTTCTTTGGAGGGACAAGTCTTTAGAGGAGAGTCCCAGAAGGAAGGGTTGATGTGGGACCTGGCACGGGCCGAAGGGAGGGCCCCTCTGCAGAAGGAATGTGTGGGTGCCCCCTTCGTGTTGTTCCATTTCTAGGGCCATCTTGGGAATATGGGGACCAGAGGGGTCCCTGTGGGCCTGACGAATTGCTTGATAAAAGTTTGCATGAAGGAAGGAGTGAAATAGCCCTTGGACTTGGAATCACAGAAGGACGAGGACACTTAGAGATCCCTCATTCCATGCACTTAATTTCTCTCACGCCGGGCACTTTTAGGAGAAACCAATAAAGGTTATGGTCCATTTCTCAGAAGCTGAGTTCTCCCCCACGCCCCCTGATACACTCAAAGCTTTTAGTATGGTGTGGGGGAGTCCCAAACCCCTGGCATCTTTCCATAGGCTCCCTGACTGTCCAGCCCTCCCATTTCACAGACCCTAAAGCAGGTGCTCATGAAGGTCCAGGAGCCTGCCTGAGTCCCCAATAAGTGGTGGCCATGGTCTCATCCTCCACTTCACCCCTTCACGTGCTCTGATCTGGATTGGCCGCTCACCAGCTGCGGGATCCTGTCAAGATACCCAAGCTCTCTGGACCCCAGCTTCCTCTGTACCTGGGGATAAAGTGTATTCACGCCCCTGGGTCTGTGTTGGTACCAAACAAGCAGGATTGTTGAGTCCCCTCCAAACAGCAGATGCTAACCCTGCTTCCGGGGCTTGGCTCTTCGCCACCACACTGATGGACCTCGGAGCTTCTAAGAAGACAAGTGTTTTCTCAAGGCCCCCACATGGGGCGGAGAATGGAGACCCCACCTTTGAGCCAAATGCGAGTCACACATGACATTGTGTCAGTCCCCTGTGGGATGTCAGAAAAACTCCCACATTTAGGTTCAGGATGTCACGGGCAGGCTGTGAGGCTCTGGGTCTCCACCTTCCAATTTGCTGTGTTGAACGAACGCTAGTGCAAAGCTCCCTTCCGGGCCGAGAGGCATGAAATTGCCTTCCCAAAAGGATATTTTCTTACCATCTAAGGGAGTCATTTCCCCCAGATCAGCTGGCCACAAAGGTGGCAGAGAGAGGATGATGTGACAGTCCCTTTAGTTGGAGGTGGGAGGGAGCATCGCTGTGATAATGGGCTGGCCAAGAAATGTGGTGGGGCTTCCTAAGGGAGAATTGAGTGAGAGGTAAAAGCCTAGAACATCAGGCCTTCATACCCTTCAACGCCTTAACTCCTGTCTTTTTTTTTTTTTTAATTTTTTTAATGTTTTATATACTTCTGAGAGAGAGAGAGAGAGACAGAGTGAGCAGGGGAGGGTCAGAGAGAGAGGGAGATACAGAATCTAAAACAGGCTCCAGGCTCTGAGCTGTCAGCACAGAGCCTGATGCGGGGCTCGAACCCACAAACCGTGAGATCATGACCTGAGCCGAAGTCGGACGCTTAACCGACTGAGCCACCCAGGCGCCCCACTCCTGTCTTCTTATAAATGATCTCTTCGGTTCCAACTACAAGTCTTGTGGGGGCAGGAATTGAATCTGACCTGCCTTTTTGGCCCTGCACACAACCTGGCACATAGTAGGTGTTCAGTAAATATATGTTGAATTAATGAGCCAAGCCCACTACAATGGCACAGAGCCTGCTGGCCCCGGCCCCAGCCCGAGAGCCTCGTTAAGTGACTGGACAGCAGTGGCCCCGAATACTGGCGGCACCCGTGGGCATCTGTGCAGCCACCGGTCAGTCCCCGAGCCCCTGTGACATGCAGTTGGCATTCGGCATGTGGAGGCATCCACGGGGCCGCTGAGCGCTTTCCCTGGCACGAGGCCCCACGGAGGCCCCAGGGAGTTGGGCATTGTTCTGCCCAGAAAGCTTCCACTTGGGCCATTAATAATAGTGCATTTTATTAAAGAAAAGCAGGCTTCAAAGAGCTGTGGGTTTATGGGAAGAGACTTGGATGGAAGTCATTATTCTTGCTGCCCCATCTCGCCCCTCATTCTGTCTCCTCTGTCTTCCATTCAGCCCACGTTTGATCTCCTGCCTGTGCTTTCTTCTGCTGGCTCGGGGTCCGGGGCGACTGGGCTATTGTGTCCATGCTGGGAGGGTGGGGAAACCCTTTGAACTGGCCTCTGGTCGGGGAGAGACAACGGGCTTGGTGGGGCAGGGCGAGGACCTCTGAGAGCTGTCGGGGGTGTGACTTGAAGAACGGCGTGGCACTGAGGACTCAGTGGAAAAATTTCTGCCAGATCAGGTGAGGAAACAAGGAGGCTCCGGATTGCAAAAAAACAAACAAACAAAAAACAAACAAAAAAACCAAAAAACAAAAAACACCTGCCTGAGAAAGAGCCAGAGCCTCTCTGCCCCACCGTCGCTAACAGATGTAGCAGTGATCACAATGGTTAATGTAGCTCATGCTTACTGACTCGTGCTCACTATGTAGCAAGTCTGGGCTGGGCAGGGGTGTGGATCCATTTTGTCTTCACAACAGCTATTCCCATTATATAGATGATGAGACAGAGGCCCCATAGCCTGGCACGTGTCACAGCCACACAGCTGGAGTTCTTTCCTCAGCTCACACAGATGTGCCCGGTACTCTTGTATCAGGAGCACAGCTTTCAGGTCCCGAGGGAAATAAAGGCAGGGAATTCTGCAGAAGGTGCCTCTCCAACAGTGGGTAAGATCACATGCTGGTAAAGCCGTGACCCGAGGAGGAGTTCTAGTCCTCACTTATCACCAGGGGAAGGTGGATATTGAAGACGACCACCTTTGGCGGGAGGGTGGGGCCTCATGCGCAAGCCAGAGACTGCGGACCCAGCCTTGGGAGAGAGAAAAGAAGGGAGACAGAGACATAGGAGAGAACACGAGAGAAAGAGAAAAGGAGACATAAAGAGAAAGATGGAGAAGGACAGTCATGCAGAGAGATGGTGAGGTAATGAGGGATGGAGAAACAGAGTCAGGGAGAGAGAGAGAGAGCAGAGAAAGCCAGAAGCAGAATAAGAGGGAGAGAAAGGAAGTCAGAGGAGAGGAAGAGCCACAGGAATAGGAAGAACTAAAGGAAGCAGGAGTAGAGCCACCCAGGGAAGCCAGTAGAGCCTGGCACTGGGCTTGACCCTCCTGTAACTGCAAGCCCGAAGATGGTAGCCAAGAAGCGAAGGCCAGCACACCCCAAAGAGCTGCCCAGGCCGAGGGCCTGGAAGGTGATCCAGAGATGCGAGGCCTTGGAAAGAGAGAGAGAAGTATGCGGTTCTTTTGTCTAAACCAAAATTATGATTGTCCAGCTCCTTTTCAGGCGAGAGCAAGATCCCCCAGAGTAGGGCTTTGTGTTCTCTCCGTGTTTCATGGGAGCTGGGACACTGTGGGTATTAAGCAAACATGCTCTCTCAAGTTCAATTGCAGAGAGAAGCTGGATGGGGAACTATTAAGCAGAGCAGCTCTTGCAGCTGGAAAAATAAATCTATGGGCTGAGGCATCACCCAGTGGCATGAGCTGGGCTCTTAATCCAAAATGGCAGAGGGAGCCCTTCTGTGGTAGGGAGCCCTGTTATAAAAGGGAGCCCTGGGGTAGCCCATGAACCAAGGTCTCCACTTAAAACCTCAAGGTCACTGATGGTCAGAACCAGACAAGCTCTTGGAAATGAGGAATAGCAGCTGCCCTTTAGGAAGCATTGATAACGGGGGACCAGCTTCATCTAGCGCCTTGTAAATACTCTCCTTCATCTTCAAAATAACCCTATGGGATAGGTCCTATTATTTAACCTACTTATTTACTGTGCTTCACTTGTTCTTTAATGGGGTATCCCCATTTTATAGGTGGAAAAGCCAAGCCCTCCTGGTATGTCCAATGTCACAGCTGGCAAATAGCAATGCCAAGACTTACATCCCAGGTCCCTCACTTTCCCGGCCATTGCTGCCCAGGCATGCATGATAACATGCTGTAGGTGCTTCTGATAGGGGTGACCCTGGCTGTGGCCCCAGATACTCCCCATGTATTGGGGATAAGGGACAGGGACTAGCTGGAGGTCATAACCTGGGAATGTACCATTGTCTTTCTTATTAGATTCTCTTTCAGTGTAGGTAACCTGTACACCCAGAAGNAGAGAGAGAGAGACAGAGAGAGAGGGAGACAGAGAGAATCCCAAGCAGGTTCCATGCTGTCAGCACAGAGCCCGACACAAGGCTCGACCCCATGACTGGTGAGATTATGACCTGAGCCAAAATCAATAGTTGGACCCTCAAACAACTGAGCCACCCAGGTGCCCAGCTCTGTATCTTTATAGTTGCCCTTTTACTGATGTCACACTTTCCTTTCCCTCTGGAGGACCTCTCCCCACCCTACTCCACGTCGTTCTGGGATATGACACAGGGCATATGACACTTTGTCTCTGTTCGGAATGCTTCACCTGCAAGTAACAGAATGCACAACTGAAAGAAACTTCATCACTGAAGACATCTAACTATTTTCCGTAAGAAAAAAAAATCTGGAAGCAGAAATTTCCAACTTTGCTGCACCAGTTAAACAATATCACCAAAGATCAAATTTTGATCACTCTCCTGGTATTACCATGCTAGATTTTTGGTTGTGGACTTTTTTGCCTTATAGTGGCAAGGCAGCTATTAGTGCCAGCTCTGTCATGAATACATTCAAAACCAAGGATGTGAGAATCTTTCTTCTTGCAAACCTGGCTCTTATCAGAGAAAGAAAAACTTTCCCAAAAGTTACCAGCATAATACTTCCCTTTAACTATCTATCTATCTATCTATCTATCTATCTATCTATCTATCTATCCATCTATCCATCCATCCATCCATCCATCCATCATCTATTATCTATCTATCTATCTATCTATCTATCTATCTATTTATCATCTATCTATCCACCTATCTATTTATCTATCATCTATTATCTATTATCTATCTACCTATCATCTATTTATCTATCTCTATCTATTTAAATTAAATTAAAGTTACCTAATTGTTAAATCTGAATTTTCAATTTTTGACAAGGATAGTTATAGATAAAAACTCAGTGGATCTTGCCCCGTATAGAATGAGTACTTGTGGAGTTGTGTATAGGCTACAATATTGTGGAGGTGTGGGAGTGGAAGGGCAATGCCCGGGGTTGCTTTCCTTAGACCTTTTAAAGAAGAACTCTATTGGTTTTCTGTTGCTGCATAACAAATGACCACACACTTAAAACACACATTTATCATCTCAGCTTCTGTGAGTGGGGAGGCTGAGCACAACTTAGCCAAATCCTCTACTCAGGCTTTAGTCCGAGTGTTGGCTGGGGCTGCAGTCTGATCAGAAGCTCGACCGGGGAAAGACCCACTTGCAGATGTACTCGGGATGTTGGCAGAATTCACCTTCTTGTAGTTTTAGGACTGAAGTTCCCATCTTCTGGTTGGCTGGTGGCTGCCAGCTGCTGGCAGTTTCTAGAAGCCGCCCCTAGTTCCTTCCTCACGGTCCTTACCCAACAACATAGCAGTTTCCATCTTCACAGCTTGCATTATGTATTTGCTAAACACTCACAATACAGGGAATAGTTAGCAGTGAACAAGATGGAGAAACAAAGTCCCTGCCTTCTTGAGCTACAGGCATATGGATAAATATAAGCAAATAAATATGTAATAAACTGTCCCATGCTGAGAAGTGCTGAGAAGAAAATAAAGCAGGATTTAAGGGAGTCAAGAGCAAGGCTGCTGCCTTATACACATGGTCTGGGGGGGAGGCCCTTTGATAAAAATAGCAGCTGATCACACCCCTGTGGGTGTCTGGGTGAGCGTTCCTGGGAGAGGAAACAGCATGTGCAAAGGCCCTGAGGCAGAAGTGCGCTTGGTGCATTTGAGGAAGAGCAAGGAGGCAGTGTAGTTGGGGCAGAGCGAGAAGGAGAGAGTGGTAAGGATAGAGAGGGGAGAGGTTGCCAGAGCCTTCTAGGCCACTGGGAGGACTTCAGATTGTGTTCTTTGTGATGGTAGAGTCCAGCTCACCCTACTTGAAATGCCACACCATCCTCTCCTGAGAACGAACCAGCAGCAGGAGATGCCATCTAATAGATCTACTACCTATTAGCCATGTGCCCTTGGGCAAGGGACCCGAATTCTTTGGGCCTCAGTTCTTTTTATAATCTGAGAAATGAGAATGATGATGACACCATTTATGTCAAAGAGATGTCATTCACACAGTCAACAAGCAAGTGGAGAGCTCCCCTGGGGGCCGGGCGGGGGGCCGTGAGCAGACAGCCCCCCGGAACTCTTTTCCTATCGGGAAAAGATCACTTGCGCACAGGGAAACTCATCACAGAACTGCAGTGTGTGATACAGACGACGTGAGAGATGAACGGGGGCTGCCAGACTGCTGACTTGTGGAACTTACTTTGGCTACGTTAGATGCCATCTCTGGCCAGGGGACATTTGAGCCACGTCTCAAAAAGAAAAGCAGTCAGGGGACGCCTGGGTGGCTCAGTCAGTTAAGTGCCTGACTCGATTTCGGCACAGGTTGTGATCTCATGGTTCGTGAAATCGAGCCCTGAGTCAGGCTCTGAGCGGACAGCGCGGAGCCTGCTTGGGATTCTCTCTCCCCGTCTCTCTCGCACCCCGCTCCCTGCCTCAAAATAAATAAATAAACTTAAAAAAAAAAAAAAAGGAAAGCAATCAGTTATTCGGGGTTGCGGAAGGAGGAGAGCTTAAATGAGATAGGTTTAGAAAACCTCATGTCTGGCACATGAAAAGTCAATAGTGTCTGTGGTTTTATTGGCTTTGAGGTCAGGGAGGGGGTGAGTAGGAAGGCTCAAGGCCAATGGCAGCTGTTCACCACAGACCTGACAAGCTCGAGTTAGGAGAATCGAGCGTCAGTGGGATGGCAGTCGAAGTCTGGGATGATTTCTCTTATGGAATCATTGCCGGTGCTGCTGTCGAAAGAGGGCTGGGGGCCCCAGGAAGAACAGAGATGCTGGCGGCCAGTGGTCAGATGGGGCCCGGTCACCTTTATGTCCCTCTCATTCTCCCGCAGTCCCCTCCTGAACTCCCTAAAGCCTTGGGAGTCCAGGAGGAGATAGAATAATGCTGATTATCTTGATATCCCACAGGGGAGCAGCATTTTACAGTTTGTAGGGTGTTTTGGCCTCTTTTCTCGCACTTGATCAGAACTCCCTTCTAAGGGAGGGGAGGGGAGTCATGTACTCTCTCCATTTCATAGCCGAGAAACTGAGTCCCAGAGAAGTCAAGGGATGTGCTAAGTGCTCACACATCAGGAGGGTTTGCCCTCACAGCCAAGAGCCTGGGAAGCCTTGAACCCTTCCCAGTTTGGGGGTGGGGGTCGCACGGATGGGGAGACTGGTCCGAAGGGCAGACACCCGCGTGGTTAACCAAGACCCGTCAGGCGCATCCCCATGCCAGCCCACTGGCCCGCCAGAGCAGCAGCCACACGCCCCCACGTTATGACAAGGACATTCTTCTCCACGGGCTCCGCCGGCCTCAAGACAGAGCGGAAACCGGGCGGGTTTACGAGCTGATGCCACAAGAGACACAGACCCATAAATCTGCTCCTCCTGGGCCCCTGGAAGACTGTGTTCTCTCGAGGTCTCTCTTCTTACATTGTTTTCCCTCCACTCATCTCCTGGCCACTAATCTGCTGGCTTTGCCAAGGCTCTAGGGCTCCTCTGTGACCCACCTGCCCTTCCACTGTGACAGGGAACTCCTCCACTCTCTCATTTCTTTTTTCTTTCTTGTATCCATCCATCCATCTGCCTGTCCTTTCGTCCATCCATCAGTCCATCCGTCTATCTGTCATTAAAGTCATTGCTGTATTCTAGGGGTTATAAGGATGGAGAGGGGCGTCCCTGGCTGGTACGCTACGTCAGGGAGCACGGAGAGTGATGATCATCGCCTGAGGCTCCGGACACTGCACTTTGGGCTCCATCTCCCCCAGAAGGCACTGGAATTTAGGACCTTGCTTCACCTGGTCAAGAGATGTCTGAGGACCTTTTTGGATTTGCTGTGATGCCGCGGGCTTCTCCCTGGGCTGGATGCCTCCCCCCATCCCCCACCCAGGAGTTAACAGAAGGCCCAGTGCCTGCGGGAAAAGTTAGGTCTTCCAACAGCCTTCTGTCTCAACAGTCCCCTGCCCCCCGCCCATCCATCCTCAGAGCCAGCCTGCTAAAGCACAAGTCTGACCAAGACTCGTCCTTGCTCAACCATTTTCTGTGGCTCCCCTGTATCTTCGGGGTAAAGTTCAAGCTTCTTTGCTTTGCCTCCTCGTGGTCTCCTCAGCCTCCTCCTTCTCCGTTGTATTCTGTCTCCAGAACTTGCTCCAGCTTATCCCACAGCTCCCCATTGCCTTCTCTGTGGCTTTTTTCCTAAGTAAGCTCTAGGCCCAACGTGGTATTCAGGCTCATGACCCCGAGACCAAGAGTCACACGCTCCACCAGCGAAGCCAGCCAGGCGCCCCCATGTGCCTTCTCCTATGCAAGCGGCATGCTGGCCAGCCAGCTCTCTGGAATAAATAAAATAAAAAAGCCCCCGGCTTGTAGCATTGACAATTGGCAGATCCAGTAGCCGGGTCCGACTTCGAGACACCCACAGGACATGGTTGATGTCCCCTTTTCTCCATCTGAGGCAGCACGGGGTCCGAGCTAAGAGTGCAGCACTCCCAATCTCAAAGCTGCCTCCTCCACGGAGACTTCTGTGATTTCATCGTTGAACGAGGTGACTACTTGTATACACCAAAGCACACTGCTCACACCTCACTGTACCGCCGAAGTCATTTTACCCTGGAACCCAGGTACTGGGTCTTTAACCCCACTGGCGGCCTGAGTCTGATTCTGCAGGGCTGGCATACAGTAGGTGCTCAGATCCCTGTGTGAGGGCGATCGGTGAGCATGTGCACGAAGCAGCTGTGCGTGGTGGTGGGAGCCGCAAGGAAGTAGAGAAATGGATGGAAGCATGTGCCACGGGGACGGGGTGGCAGGGGGGTCGGGCCACACGCTGGCTGCTGCTATTTTGTGTCCTGACAAGCGAGGACGTCTGGCCAGCTGTGCCCACCTCGACACGCAGGTGGCCCTCATTCCCCCGCGGCTCAGAAGGTCACAGCCGTCCCAGCGTGGGTAAGGAGCCGGCTCCCAGGGACCGGCCCGTCTGTGGTGGCCGGGCCGGCGGGCTGGTTATTAGAGAGAAGTCGGCACGGAGCCGCGACCCAACGGAAAAATAAATCCGCGACGTGCCAGACAAGCCTGGTTCCAGGCTGGGTGCGTTAATGAAGTGGCTCTGAGGTGGTTTGGAACCACAGTGGAGGGGCTGGGGAGGAATGTTCTCGTTTCTCGTAAAACCTTAATCAGTGTTAGTCACTTCGAGTGATTATGAGGACTTAAAATAGCCACAAACAGCGCGCTTTTCGGGCCCATGTGAGGCGCTTTGGGTTTGTTTCTCCAGGGAGCAGAGCTGGGCCCGTGAAGGACACACATGTCCCGCCTCACTGGGTCACAGGATACCCTGTGCTCCTCCAGGGCAGGGGCAGGTCTGGCCGGTCGGGTGCCCCCACGTCTGGCACGGCGCCCGGGACACCAGAGGTGACACCAGCCACGGTGCGTTGCCACTGAGTGGCTGTCGGCTTGACTCTGATCCTCGACTCGCTACTCCGTCTCTCACACCGCTTTCCTGTTTGTTTACTTTTTTCGTCCACACCTCACTCCTTAGAATCAGTGTTCTGTTCGCTGCTGTGGTCCTGGTGCCTTGAACGGGGCTGGCGTGTGGCAGGAGCTAAATGGAGGGATGGATGAGACGGGAAACTGCCTTCTAAAGGTGCCACCAGGATTTGGGGAGGATTCATATCACTGCCACGCAGAACCGGCTCCTCAGAGAGGCCTGAGACCTGCTTCCATCCAGTGTGTTTGTTCCAAATTCCTCCCCCGCCCAGGCACCCTCATGCTTCCCCCCCTCCTCCCATAACACCTGATAAAACTTCCTCTGCGGGAAGGATTCCAGGGCAGTCATTGACACTATAGTATGAATGTCAGGAAATATGTCACCTCTCTTGGTTATTCGTGGAAGTCTCTACTCTCACCAGGGGTGAATAGGCTTTACTGCTTCTGTAAATTCACCCTGGGCATGAGAGGGAAAGGAGGAGGGTTTAGTCCCAGCTCTCTCTGAGGGAGCTCGGTATGTAACAATGAAGAAAACGGGTTTTGGAGTCAGGCTGCCAGAGTTCATAGCTAGCTCTGCTCTTGCTAGCTTTCTGAACTCGGTGTTCTCATGTTAAGAAGGGCATGTCCTTAGGCATCATCTCCCTGGGGTGCTGTAAAGCACAGAGGATGGACACGGGTATATAGCAAGC
Organism: Crocuta crocuta; assembly: GCF_008692635.1. Taxonomy (NCBI): domain Eukaryota; kingdom Metazoa; phylum Chordata; class Mammalia; order Carnivora; family Hyaenidae; genus Crocuta; species Crocuta crocuta. Next base: position 3,474,272 of record NW_027530521.1, on the reverse strand, counting down.
ACCCAGAAAAGGGCAGCTGTTGCCATTTCCCTTCTTCTCTGGGCCTCCGTTTCACCCAAGACTCAGTGGTTCAAGGGCACAGCCCATGGAGTCTCACTGGCCCGAGTTCATTGCGCACACCTGCCGTTGGTAGCTGTGTGAACTTGGGCAGAGACTCTTCTCACATCTCTGTGTTCTCATCCAGACCACGGGGAAGGAAAGCCCATGTCACTCCTAACACTACCTGGGTAAAGTCTTAGTGCCCGGTGCCCAGGCCGTGACAGTCATGTTGACCAATCCCCTACCTCTGAGCAGAGAAGGTGAGCTAGCTCATCTCCTGGACCCTCCCCTCCACCACCTCAACCACGGTCATTTCAGGCCAAGTCTAAGCAAGAAGCCAGCCTTTGGCCACCAAAACGCCCCTCGCTGCTTGTCACCTGCCCAGTGTTTCCATTCTCTAACACGTGCCCTTCTCCCCAAGGCCAGCTGGGTCTTCGGGGAGCAAACTCTGTGTGGCTTTGTGTTGGGGGAGGAGGTGGGGCAGGAGAAACCTCCTCAGGGAGGTCACTGCCTGGGGAAATGGGGACGAGAGAGCCCACCAACAGCACATCCAGCAGCTGGGGCAGAAAGCTTCCATGGGTCCCTTTCTAGCACCTAAGGTCATGGCCAATGCTTTGCCAGTGAGGACACCCTCCCCCCCTCACTCACCATGCTTCCGCCAAGATGGCTTTTGAGGGTTTTCTTTTGATGGTGCTCCTTCCTGCCTCGTGACCTTCGCACATGCAGTTCCCTCTGCCTGGAGCACCCTTCCTTCTGTCTATATGGTCAGAGTCCACTCACCCTTCAGGTCTCCTCTTAAATGTCACTTCCTCAGGGAGGACATCCTTGACTACTCCCAGGTGCTTCCGGGCCCTCTGCTAGACGTGGCCACCATGCCCTCTATGACATTGTCAAAACCTTCATCACGAACACCCTCAGTCCAAGTCCGTCCATCAGCAGAGTGAGTTAACAGATCAGCTAGTTCATCCGTGTGTGACGGCCACCTGCACTAGCCTCCGAGCTCTGTGAGAGCAGGGGTGCGTTTGGCTTGTTCACCTATCAGGTGTCTGAGAAGTCCTCACTGAATAAACACAGGGACCACCCGAGTTATGATCTACTAGGTCTGCTGTCGTCACTGGATAAGGCAGTTTGAAATGAACAGGTGACGTGTATTCATCCAGCAAATATGTGCTAAGCACCTACTGTATAACAGGCATGTGAAATTCTTCTTCCTTGCCCCAGGGGGCTGAGAGTCCACAAACCCAGTCTGACACAAAGAGAGACAATTGGAAAAGCACTGCGCTGGAGGAATGTTCTGGGTGTTATGGGATCAGAATGGAAGGGGTTATATAACATAGCATGGGTTTGGGTGGGGAGGAAGCAAAGGCTGGGAAGGCTGCAGGCAAATCAGAACCGCACGGGAGTCCATAGGGCCTTCCAGGCATAGGTACGGCATAAGCAAAGGCCCTGAGGCACCCCAGAGCAAGGTGTGTTTGGGCATGTGACTGCCTGGTTTGATTGGAGCCTGGCCATGTTGAGTGGATACATGGGAGACAAGGCAGGAGTGTGACCAGTGCCCGCGTCTGGGCTCATCCTGTGGGCCAGTGGCTCTCAAGTGGGGGCAGTTTTGCCCTCCTCACACCCACTCCGATCTACTCATCGAGGTGATGGCTGCTGGCTTGGTGGGTGGGGCTGTGTCTATGAGAATTTAAGGGGCCTGTCTGGCCACGTTTAACCCCTTCTTTGGTCAAGGGGTTTATGCCACCTGCTCTCTGGCTCGGCAGGGGACCAAGAGAAGGCACATGGGCCGTCAGAACATGTGACATGGCCCCTGGGCTCTGGAGCCAGACCGCATAGGTCCAGATCCCAGTTCAGCCCTCATTGCCCGCGTGAGCTTTGGCAAATTATCTAGCCTCTCTGTACCTCAGTTTCCCCCTCACGAGCCGTGCCTGCATAGCAGCACCTCTGCAAGGATGAAATGAGCTGTGCCGTCCAGCTGGCCCAGATGCGAGCCTCAGTTCTGCCGCTCAACAAGCACCGCAGGACGTTAGGCGAAGCGCTTAACTCTCTGGACCTCGGTTTCCTCAACTGTAACATGGGGGACATTGCGGCATCTGTGTCAAACGTGTGGTCCCGAGCATGCAATGAGGCCATCCCAGCCCAGTGTCCCCGCATACGGTGAGCACTGAGCACACGCTGCTTGTGTGATCCCGGGTCCCAGCATGGAGTCTGGCTTGCAGGAAGTGCTCTGGGGGGGTGTGNCCGGACGCCCCAGCTCTTCCTCTGCCCCTTTGAAATCTCTGCTGCTGTCCGGGGTCCTGCCAGACATTGCACAAAGGCTTCTTGGATTCCAGCAGCAGCCCCAGAGGCCAGCCCGGTAATTCAATTACAGCGAGGAGGCTTTCTCCTTTCTTTCCCCCCCTCTTCCTCTCCCTTGCTTTCTTCCTTTCTTTTTTTTTTTCTTTTTTAGATCAAAAACGAAAAGACAGACACTGTGACCCTCAGAAGACGCTGTGACTGCAAAGTCGCTTCTTGGCTCCAGCCCTCACTAATGAAATACAAGAATGTTCTCCCCTGGGAACACGTGTGCACAGCATTTGATGTGTGTTCTTTGTTTGGGGCTTTTTCCCTGTGCCTCCCTGGTGTTGGGGACCCATGGAAGTTTCCTACCGGGGACACGACGGCCGTGCCTTCATCTGCCCAGCCTAGCCCTGGGCGGCCTTCGGCTGGACCCGGGAAGGGGGGCCGTCTCCAATCAGGCCTTCCTCCTCTTCTGAGCTTGACATTTATTCTTTGCAGACCTCACACATGTGAAATGTGTAGATGGGGTCACTGCCTGGAATGAAGCAGGCCAGAGAGATGGTGACAGAGCAGTGGTCCAGGGCCCGAGCTGAGCTCCCGACCTACTGGCTCTTCTGAGCTGCAGAGCTGCTGGAGGCTGGCCCCTGGCTCCTGCCAGGTCTCGCTGGCCCACGGAACTCAGTTCGGTCTGCAGTTTGCACATCTGTGCTCAGCGCCCACCAGGTTCCCAGCTCCACATTAGGGTCTGTGGACGGAAATGAAAAAGCCATGTCCTAGATCCCCAGGATTTTGGAGAAGACCCCTTTCTGTCTCTGACATGCTGAAATAGCCGAGAGAGGCTGAAAACAGACCCCCCAAGCTGATTTAGCCAGAGGCCAGCAGGAAACTGGGTGGCAAGGATAGATTTTCTGTTGCCTTTTCTTAGTGATTTTTCCAGAATAGTCTTAGAGGCAACATTTGCCCCCCCCCCCAATTCCTCTCCAGTGCATGAAGTCCCTCAAAAACACCGGGGCCCGATGGCCTCCTTGCCTTACCCGAGGGGAGACAGCCACCCCCAGGGGGCAGCACAGAGCACAGTGAGAGAGCACAGCCTGGGGAAGCCCCTTGGTGCATCCTACTTCTACCCCAGGGCCTCACAGGGAGGGCCTAATCTCCACTCCCCGAGCAGGTACGCCAGGTACAGGAAGGTGGTGATCATGTTTTCATAAGCCCTCCCTTTCTAGGCTTTTCTTCTGAACCTGTCCCCAGTCCTGATTTCTGTGCTCAGGGGTCCCCAGGGGGCCGAGAATAACCAGAAGGGGAAACCGCCAGGCAGGAGGGAAGAGTGACATCCGCGAGCAGGAATGGATCCGTGAGATAGTTTGAAGATCCAAGAGATCGTTGGCGGGCCCGATGGGAACACGGCAACAGAAGCCCTTAGCCTATAGGGAGAGGAGGCAGGGAGGGAAGGAAGGCTTCTGTCTGCAGGTGGGAGGGGTTGCAGACGCTAAGGGTGCCCTGTCTTTTCCTACCTCTGTGCTCTTGCTTCAGTTCCCCCTTTCCCCTTAGAATGCCTGCTCTGAAGATCTGCACACTCACACCTCGCCCATCTGTCACTGCTCAGCTTGAATGGCACCTCCTCCATGAAGCCTTTCCAGATCTCCCAGCAGGGACCAGGGCAGGGGTGGGGGGTTGCTTTGTTCCTGCTTCAAACTCTCATTACAGAAACACCGGCGCGAAAACTCCCGGGATGGTTTTGATTGTGTCTTTTTCATTTCCAAAGCCTCCATAGCATTGAACGCAAGGCTTCCCTGATGATTGTGGAGTGAATCAGAGAGGAAAAACAGGCGCCCCCCCGCCCCCATAGAGGCTCCATGTGCATCATCCCATTTCAGCCCTTAAAAGCTGCAAGTTGCTGTTCGATCACTTTGCAGATGAGGAAAACAAAGCCCAGAGAGGTTCTATAGTTTTTCCAGGGCTGCAGAGCTCATGTATTATAGGGCTCCTTCTGTTCTTTCCCCCAGAGCAGCCCACTCTTCACATGTGGTCCAAGGAGTTCTTAAAAAAATTTTTTTAATGTTCATTTATTTTTGAGAGAGAGCACGAGCAGGGGAGGGGCAGAGAGGGAGGGAGAAACGGAATCTGAAGCAGGCTCCAGGCTCTGAGTCAGCACAGAGCCGGGTGTGGGGCTCGAACCCACCAACCATGAGATCATGACCTGAGCTGAAGTCGGACACTTAACCAACTGAGCCACCCAGGCGCTTCCAAGCAGTGTTTGTTTGGTTTTTTTAATGTTTGGTTCCCACTCCACTGGGGATGATTTAAAAATTTTGAATCCTTATTTACTTCAGTATTTAGTAGAAAAATGTAATCAACACAGTGAACCTATTATTTCATAAATGTTACTGCATAAAATGAGGCCAGAGGAGTTACATGAGTTTTTAAAAATATCAGGTTCATAGGGGATGAATTCAAATTAAATTCTAATTAAAGAGGATGCATGGTGACATTGTCAATGCGGTTAGATGACTGGAGTTTGTGAAAGGGAATCCAAAGCTTCCAGGGGTGTTTAAAAAATTTTTTAAGTAGGCTCCACACTGGGTGTCCAATGCAGGGTCTGAACTCATGACCCTGAGATCAAGATTGGATGTTCAACCCATGAGCCACCCAAGTGCCCCCCAATTTATTTTTCAAATGACAAGGAATAGTGCTTACATATTACCTAGAGAAAAACTGGGCAATTGAGGTAAGCCAGGAAGGAAACGCTGAAGTTCTCCTCCGCCCACGGAAGGGGCTGCGTGCAGCTGGAGCAGATAGCTTTCTAGGGGAAGCCGAGCCTGGGGCCCAAGGATGGCACTTCCCCGGGGACCTGGAAAACACACTCTGAACGTGGCCTGGACGCTGATGCCTTTGGCTCCGCGGCTCCAGCCTGCCCAAGTCCGTCACGCAGACAAGGGGGGCATGATCCCGTTTCCCCCATCCCTGCCCCAGGCATTTGGTGTAAGCCGCAGGGACTCGTGCGGACATCCTCTGCTCTCAGCTGGTGCTGCTGGTCTGTCCCTTTACCGCCTCTTGTGTGAGTTTATTCACATAGTCAGCATCCTCTCCAAGTCTCTGTAGCTCTCATGGGGTGGGAGCCATGCAATATCTTTTGCACTGACGTTGGCATATCGCGGGGACTGAATAAATAGAAATTTCATGCCAATACAATCCTGTTTGGAGACTGATCTTGAAACCCAGTGGGGCCTAGAGGGAAAAATCCTTGGAGTCTATACTCTTTACCTATGAGATAATTTGTCTCTCTCCCTGTGGTTTTCTTGGCTTTCACTTTTCCTAAGATATTTATCTACCTATCTGCCTGTCTGTCTGTCCATCCATCCGTTTAGATCTGCAAGGGGGATAGTGTCCTTTGGGACACCTGGGAGAGGGAGGCAAAGACCATGATTTCCTATCATGCGTAGCTGTCGTGATTCTGACCCAGGTTCCTCGGTGCTTTTTCCGGCTTTTTTTCATTCAGTCGTCACACCTGTCCTCGATGTCGGGTCCGATTATTCTCCCTGCTTCTGCAGAGAGGAAGCTGACTCTCAGGATGAAGTCCTGTCCAAAGGGATCGTGCCTCGTCATGAGTGCGGTTCACCAAATGTGTTTGGTTGAACTCCACGGCGTGCAGCAGGATCATTCTTCCTTTGGAATTATCCATGGCTAGGTATTAGCTTTCACCACGAAGTGTGCGTGCTGCACCCCCTTCCACTGCTCAGGCAATCGGGGGCATTTCAGACGCTGGAGCCGCCTGGCAGTGTTGGTTCTGGAGGGAGGATCTCATGGGAGCAGCTTGCAGGGGACGCGCAGCTCAAGCGAGAGATGGACCTTGTTGCACACCCCTGAGTCTTGAGGATATTTGTTACTGTAACACAACTGAGTCCTTCCTGAATCAAATGCTTACAAAGCGACTGAGTGGCAGGTAGAATATGAATTTCAGTAAGTCTGGGTCTAAAGCTATTGCTGTTCTTTCTATTCCCACAGTTTGTGACCAGGTTGATGCTTACGTGTATCATAGGAGGGCTTCCTAGCAGTCAAGGCAAAAATGAAAAGTGATGGGTTATGCACTTTTCTTTTCTTTTCTTTTCTTTTTAAATATTTTTATTTATTTCTAGGAGAGAGAGAGAGACAGCATGAGCAGGGGAGGGTCAGAGAGAGAGGGAGACACAGACTCCGAAATAGGTTCCAGGCTCTGAGCTGGCAGTCAGCACAGAGCCCAACGCGGGGCTCGAACCCACGAACCACGAGATCATGACCTAAGCGAAAGTTGGACGCTTAACCGACTAAGCCACCCGGGCGCCCCGAGTTATGCACTTTTCATCATCCTTTGGAAGGAAGTGTGCTGACATTTTGTGCTAGGAAGAAAGAGTCTGACATCCCAAGAAAATTTAAGTTGTCCCATGGATCATTTGATGAGGAATACTGTAGAGTGCATGAGTGTTTATAAAACTTTTTATTTTGAAACAATCAGAAAGTTATAGAAAAGTTGCAGGAATAGAACAAAGAACCCTGGTATCCCCTTTGCCCGCATCTACCCTTGTTAATACCTGCCTCATTTTCTTTATTGGCCTCTCTCTACAATGTACGCTTATTAGTTTTCCAAACCCTTTGAGAATAAGTTGCGGACATCGTTCCTCATCCAGATTCCAACCCAGACTCACACATTACATTTAGTTATAATGTCTCTTTGGTCTCATTTAATTGGAACAATGCCTCAGTTATTGACATTTTCCCAGAGCAGATAAGTCATTTGTAGAATGCTCTTCAATTTAGGTTTGTCTGGGGTCCTTTGTGTGAAGGTGTGGGCTGTGCACGTTTGACAGGAATATCACCAAAGTGATGCTGTTGTGTCCTCTTCAGTGCATCACATCTGGAGGCACATGATGTGTCGTGGAGGCTGACTTCATCCTCTTGAATAAGGGGGTGTCTGCCAGTTTTCTCCAGTATAAAGTTACTACTTCTCTGCTTGAAATTAGTAAGTGTTCGTAGTAAGATACTTTGGGATTGTGTAAATATCCTATTAACCTTCAAATGTTCACACGCTAGTTGTAGCATTTACTGACGATTCTCGGTGCAAATTTCTTAACAGAAGTTTCACAAATGCTTCAATCAAATTCTTCCCAAGCAGTTTCTCATACAGAATCACCGTGACCATCTGGGGTATCACCTCTGCTCAGAAAGGCCATTTTCAGGTCACTGGACTGACTGAGGGCTCTTGATATTCATTGACTGCTTGTCCCCAGAGTGGAAGGGAGAAGGCTGGAAAACATAGAGTCACTCCAAGTATTTGGGGGTAAGCAAAGGTTGCTACTCTTTGTAGGAATAGGGGACAGAAGGAAGGAGAGGTTCACATCTGGAGAGCCAGATCCTGTGTATTAATTTGTTCGGGCCACCATAAAAGAATCCCAGAGACTAAGTGGCTTAAAGAGCAGAAATTGATTTTCTGAGCTCTGGAGGCTGGAGGCCCAAGATCTAGGTGCTGGTAGGATTGGGTTTCTCTGAGGCCTCTCTCCCTCAGCTTGCAGTCCCATCTTCCCACCATGGCCTTTCCTCTGTGGCCACACACCCCGGGTGTCCCTTCTTCTTAGAAGGACACCATTCATATTGGATTAGGACCCTACACTCGGGCCTCATTTCACCTTAATTGGCTCTTTAGGACTCTATCAAGGAATACAGTCACATGGGTGGTGGTTAGAGCTTTAACATATAAATTATGGGGGACACACAGTGCAGTCCATGACCGCTGGATAGGGGAAATAATCTGAATGACTGAAGAGTGACCTAGAGGTGTGTGACTTCCTGTCCCCCCTTCTCTGCCCCATGCACTCAGTGGGGCTGTTCATAGCCACCGTGAGTGAAGAGCCAGATCACGTCCAATGCACTGGCAACCCCACAGCATACAAATGCCTCCCGTCTCCTTAATGTTGCTTGCCTGAAGTGTCTTCCAAATCATTCCAGATTCAGGAATAGACATGAAAGATGGAGCACTATTGCTGGATTAATCTAGGGCCCATGCCACACGTTGCCCCCAAGCCAGCTTGCGCGGGGAGTGTCCGGGAGGGCCAACCGGTAACTACAATATTAAACCTATAAGAGCCAATGCTCAGATCTCAGCATGTTTCTTCCTTAAATGGAGTTCTTGGCTCTCTGCATACTTTCTCTATGCCTTCTTGGTGACAATGGGTTCATCTATAAGGAGCAACTCCTCAGATCCAGACATGAAGTCTTTTTTCTTTGCTGGAAATACCACCCTCCTCCAGGCCACATTCTCAAAAAGCCCCTTGGTGGGAAGCATGTTGGGGAAGGTACTCCCCATATTCTTAGTTTCTTGGGCCTAAACGGCTCCCCACCTGCTGAGTCCTGCTGTCTTGGGGCTTATTTAGCTTTGTGCCCCACGGCATCAGCCGCAGCCACCTCTGGCCATCTTCCCTGCTTCCAGATTCTGTTTCCCTCCCTACAGCCCTTCACCAAGTCGGATGCATGAAGCCCGCAGCCACTCGAGAGCGGTCCCAAAAGTTCTCTCTCTCTTCCAGACCCTGCAGGGTAGTGCCAAGTGGGAGGAGGTGGGGAGCAATTCTCCGCCTTCCTGCAACTCAGCAAATTGCAGTTTATGAGTTTCAATCCACATGAAAGGGCCCCCACGAAGTCTCCCTGGATTCATTTGGAATGTTGAATTAATTTGGAAAACAAGGGGAAAAAACAACTTGGTTTCAGCCTAGCGAGGGCTCATGACATTTTACCAAGTCCTGTTACCCCTTTGCATTTTCCTCATCTCCTACTCACATACCTCCTTCCAGAATGAGCACAAGGAAAGTGGGGGTGGTGGGAAAGCTCTTTCCTGTTGCAAGGGTCCCGTCGTGCGGGTCACCATTCACCCGAGGGAGGGCAGAGAGCCCTGGACTGGGATCAGGACCCCTGGGGTCCAATCTTGTTCCTCACTATTTTACCTTCCCTGATCTTTCAAACATCCATGACTAAGTCAAGGGACCCATGGAGGATTTACTCACAGGAAAGCAGCAGCTACTGACAGAGCCCTTTCCCCAAGGGCCTTCTATGCAGTCTTGTACCTCGGATCTGTTCTCTGCCTGGCTGCTGGAATGATCTGGAAACCCAAACTGGATGACACCTCCCCACTGTGCCTAAACCCCTCAGCGACTCCCTGTTGCTCAGAGGATAAAATCTGCAGTCATCTCTGCGACCTGAAGTCCCTGCATGGCCTGGCCTCTGCCCACCTCTGCCACTACTTCCTGAAGCACCCCTACTCCCTGCTAGCCATCAGTCGCTCCATTCCCGCGTGCCCCCGCCTCACTGCCATTGCATGTGCGCATGTGCTGTTTCTTTGGCCCGGATGTCTATCGTCACTGTGCCCTCCGCGGTGAGTGCAGTCTTTGCTTCCTCAGGGAAGCCATCCCACGCTGAGTCAACTCTTCCCTTTACTCACCCTCCCTCGGAAGCACTGGGACAGGAGTCATTCTACACTTGTGTGTGTCACAACTGCATGGACTTCTCTCTCTCTCCCGCTGGACAATGTGATCCAGAAGGCAGGGACCATGTCTGTTTGCTTTCGCCATTGGATCCCCAGTGCCTAGTACAGTAGCTGAAACACAGGAGGTACTTGGGAACGATTGGCACATGAATGAATGAATGAATACAGACAAGGCAATGGTCCCCTTTTCTTTAAGCCATTGGTGGCAAATGAGCCTACGCGTTCTTTAAGAGAGGCTGGAGGGGTCCTGCCCAAGCACATGGGCGTCCAAGCACAGGGGAATGAATCTCTTGAAGAGAGGATGCAAAGCCCAGGCGAGGACCAGCTCCTGCTCATCTGTTAGGTGGGGATAATTGCAGCATCCAATCACGGGCTGATAAGATTAAATAAGAAACAACGTGTATGATGTTTTGCATGGTACCCGGCACAGAATAAGTACTCAGCATGTGTCTCTGTTCTTTTTAGTTTCTTCTTCCTTCTGTTGACGGCTAATTTACTCCTGGGGTAAATTATCTGGAAGCCAGGCCCATAGCCCTGAGTTTGCCTGCACACCGTCCTTCTTTCCTGCAGATCTTGTTACCAGGGCTGCCTCTGGCCCCGCTGTTCTGACCTGTGCAGACGGCTGGTGTCCACTGGAAGTGTTCACCGGGAGCCCCATTCTGGAGGAAGACATGGATGCGGAAGTGAGCACTTGTACAGGGGACCTGTCTGACTGTCTCGGTGCACACTGAGGAGTTCGGCCCTTTGCACGTCTCTGCAGAGAGCAAGTGAGCCTACAGGAAAGGGACCTCTAACGGGGGCGTTCTTGGCATTTGGGAAGCATGAGCCTTGAACTTCAAGGCCCACAACCTTGGATTTGAATTCTGCACCTCTGCAGGAAACATGTATCTTGAGGATTGCCTTTCCAAATAGCCTTGGGGGTAGGTTGCGGGGCTGGGGGGGAAACAACTGAAAATGCCATCTCCAAATGTGTCCTGTATCTGCGCATCTCTCTCTAGTGCTCCCTACTGAGTCCACAGGTCTCTCTCCTTTCTGGCTGTGCTCACTGCTGGGCTCTCTCTTTCCGCGGTCCCNAAGCCAAGACTCCACAGAGCAGCCAAAATAGCCATTTTCGGATGTAACTCAGATCACGTCCCCGCTCGGCCAGACCTTCTATTGCTTGTCACTCTCGAGTACAATGCAAACACCTCGCCGTGGCACTGGGTCCCGAAAACTGGTCCCTGCCTTCCCCCTGATCACATCCCCTCTCCCAGCCCCTCATCCCCACCCGACCACTCACCTGCTCTCTGCCCCTCAAACTTGCAGGCTCGTTGCCTATAACCTTCTTCCCCCTTCACCTGCTTGGCTCCTTCTGGTCTTCTAGGTGTCAGCTCGACGCCCCCTTTCCAGAGAGGCTCTCGCTGACCCATCCATTGACAGACATGCCCCCCAGCCCAGCCTGTTTTGTTTTCGTAGTTATTACCAGCGGAAAGGATCCTCTCCGTTTGGTTGTTGTTTTGTTTCTTGCTCACCTCCCCCACTGGAATGGCAGAGCCGTGAGCACAGGACTCTCTCGGGTGGCTCTTGCCTACTCCTATATCTCCCGGGGCTGAAAAGGTGCCTGGCCCATGACTGTTGCTTAACAAATGTTTGTTGACTGAATAGAATGATCAATGAGGGGGCAGGAGCAGACAGTGAGACCCTCTCAGCAGGGGACTAGTGAGGGTATGGTCAATGGCTGTAACCAAGAGCCCCCAAAATACAGTAGCTTAAAGGACCTGCAACTGCATTCTTTTCTCACATGCCAGTCAAGGTTGGTATGCATCACCACCTTTAATATGTGGCTATCAAGTGGCTGCTCTAATTCCAGCCACCTCGCCACCAAATGGGCAGAGGGAGGGCAGAGGGCGGGACCCACAGACCCAGTGTTCGGAAGGGCAAGACTTGGAAGAGCACTTGTTATTTTGCTTACATCTTTATTGGCCAGAACATAGTCACATGGTCAGACTGAGCTGCCCAGGAGGCTGGGAAATGAAGCCATGGGTGTAGTTACAACTAAGTCATCACGAGAAAGAAAAGAACAGGTAAGGGTGGCAATTCACAGGCTGCCACCAGTACCCAGAGCCGCCCTTGAGGCCTGAGAGGTCTCTTGCACCCCTTCTGTGATACAGAGTAGACTCCCATGAATATTGGAGAAATGAATGAGACAATGGGGTCCAGTGAGAGCCTTGGTGACCCTGATTGAGAAAGCAAAACCTCACGTTGCCTAGTTCTCCCTCAAATCCCACTGTGCGCCCCTGGGCAAATTGCCTGAACTCTCTGAACCTCAGTCACTTGATCTTTAACTTGGGGATAATAACAGATTATGATATAACGTGCTAAGAACACGGCCAGCACATAGGAAGCACTCAATAAGTGATAGCTGCCAATATTATTTTAATATAATTACAGTTAGTACTATAGATGTACTTTGTAACTCCGAGGATTTAGCATCGCACAGGGTGCTGGGATATCTACGGTGGTTTCCTCTCCAAGGGACGCCCTCAAGCACGGGAGGCCCCATGTCACGCCCTGCCCTTAGGAGGCGCTAGAGAACTGGAAAGAACATGAACTTCAGTCAGGTGTAGTAAAGCACAGGCCCCAACTCTGCCATTTACTATGTGATTTTGAGCAAGAAACAAGGCCCAGTCTCTTCAAAAAGGAGAAACAAATAAACTCCCTATTGTTGGAAGGGTTAATGACACCTATCAGGTCCTCAGAAAGTTTCTCCCCCGGAGTCCAATTTGGCCCCCGCTGGGGGAGGAGTCAGTGGGGTTCTGATCTCCCTGTCTCTGTGCTCAACTGCTAGGACCTCACCATCTTTGAAGAAATGGAACAGTCTATGGAAAACGACCCCGGCCAGGTTGCTAATGTCCAACACCCCTCAGAATCGGGAGGGCCACCCCATCTCCGGAGCGGAGCTGGCTTCCTCTGGGCGGTCCCTCTCTCTCCCGGCCCTGGGCACAGGTCGGAAGGGCGGGAAACACATAATAATGACTGGTAAGTAGCTACTTGCTCACGTGACTGGTCTATGCATCTCTGTGGCCCAACTGGCTGATGCCAGTGGAGGGCAGTGGTTAAATTCTCTGCGTCTGAGCCAGGCGTGGGGCTCAGATCCTTACGCCACGGTGTACTGTTCAAGCCCGGGGGACTGCCGTCACACTTAATTCCATGTTCAAGGAGCCTGGGAAGCTTAGAAGCTATGGCCCCTGTGTTTGTGCAACCAACCCTCAGCTTCCTCATCTGTGGAGCGAGTGCAGTTGTTTAAACAAGACCACGAGGGCAAGGAGGTGAGCGTAGTAAATGCTCACTAAGTGCTCCTGCGGTGGATGGTGCTTATTATTTGTTTCTGTCTCTTTCCCTCAGGGTATCTTTGCTATATTTGCTCTGGAAAGCCCTGAGTTCTCACTTGTGTCTGCCCAGAACAATTTCCCCCGCTTGGGAGCATTGTTCTTGGGACCTTCACGAGTGAACACACCCTCCAGCGGCTCTTCCCAGTGGAAAATACCCAGGGTGGCTCCCAGCTAATCTCTTCCCTCAATGCTTCTGACCGGACTGGGGGGAATGCCGGCCTGGGGTCCTGGCGGCCAGGGTGTATGTAGGCAGCAGGCTTCTGCTGGGGCCCAGCTAGCTGCATCCCCAGGAGGAGACGATGGGGGACTGAGGGGCGAAGCTGGGGCTCCTCCCAACCTGGAGCCTCACCTCTTTGAAAGGTGCAGAGAGGGGAGGCCTGTGCCAGGCTGCCCCTCGCAACAGCGGCAGCAGGGTGAGGCGGGGAGGTGAGGCCCCTGTTTGCTGGAAATGAATCCATGGAAAATGCTGGAGTGATGGCCCCG
>NW_027530521.1:3449607-3460446 GCF_008692635.1 Crocuta crocuta | reverse complement strand
CGGCGCGGCCCCGCCTCTGGAGCCACTGGGAGGCCGCAGACCTCAGGGGCGGGAGGCGGGACGGGCTGTGGGAACACACAGGCCAGACGGGGATCAAACTGACTTTTTGACACGTTTCTGTGGGAAGGCGGCCCTGAGTGTGAAGCCAGCTCCCAGAGTAGCGTGGGACCTTCTGTGTGGCGCCAGGGTGGGCGTGGGCACCCTTCGCTGGACGCTGGGGCCCAGGGCGCCCAGGGCGGGGGGGCCGAGGGTGGGACGGGAGGAGGCCCAGGGGGTGCCCTGGCCTGGCCTCGGGGTGGGGGGGAGGCTGAGGCTCCCACTTGTTTCTACCTCCAGCACCCTGGCGCCTTCCTCCCAGAAGCTGGGCAGCCTGGGCTCTGGGGTCGAATTCTGACTCAGCCAGTTCACCAGCAGTGTGACCTGGAAAGAACCACTTAGCTTTCTGATCTTCCGTTTCCTTATCCGTCAAAAATGAAGCCAACGGGTGGGTGAGGTAGTGCTAGTTAGTGACCGGGGAGGTGTTCCGGGCTCTTACAGATGTCACCATTTCATTAAAGAATGTTGCTTTATTGAAATAGGTGACACATATTATAATTTCATGGGATCAGAACAATCCTGCAAGGCAGAGCTCATGAAGCCCATTTTACAGATGAAGAAAATGAGTCTGGAGCATAAGAAATACCCAGACCGTGAGGGGCACAGCCCAATGCAAACCCACGCCTTTTGCCTCCAAAGCCTGTGTTTTTGTTCATATGTTTTTGTTTTTATTACATCCAGAAATTTCTCTAGTTAACGCTATTAGTGGAAACATGACTTACATTTTGTTAGTAAAGGCATCGTGAATACCTGGGCTGCACAGCACACCTCAAGGTCCTGTCATCGGAGCCTCTGGACATTCCCCAGGGGGTGGCCACAAATGTCCCCATTTTACGGGGGGTGGAGATGACACGGAGGCTCATAAGAGCAGCAGAGGAACCCAACGAGAAAAGGCTGTGGGCAGCACCGGCTGGTGCGATGTCCAACTCTCTCCTCTTCTGGTGGAACCAGGCCAAGCCTGGGAATGGGGGGAGCTTTGGAGAGTACCACCTGCAGTTAGAGTGGACAGGCAGGAGGGGTCCACCCTGGGCCCCCTGCAGCCTCCCCGCATAGCTGGAGGATGAGTCACGCACCCCTAGGGGACCTTCCTAATTGCCCACAGGTATGCAGGGCCTTGCTGACAGAGTGCTTGACAGAGACCAGGCCCGAGCGCACGGAGCTGGGAAGCAAAGGGGCTGGAGAAGCCCAGATGAGGTCAGGGAGGGTCACCCTCTCTGTGTCGCCTGCTCTGGGGTCCCCAGGGTTCTGTTTTTCCCAGCAGGGCTGGATGAGCTGAGGTGAGGCCAGGACAGTGCCCTGGGGCCACGTGGGGGGATGGTCAGCCTTGAGAGCCGGTTCTGCCACCCCTGCTGGGGGACCTCGGTGGACTGACCAACCCTCACCGAATCTTAGCGGCTGCTTCTGAGAAAAGGGGTAATAATGGCACACTCATCACAGAGGTGTTAAAGGACCCCAAATACTACCGTGCTTACATGGTTATAAAGAGCTTAGCACATGGAAACACTCGATATGGGCTCACTGTTATTGTCGTTGCTGTTACCATCCTTGGGCCAATGTCCAGAACCTTCTGCCAGCTCAAAGACACGCACTGCAGCGTGGTGCCCAGGGCTGGTTTGAGAAGTCAGAGACTCATGTAACCCCATTCGGGGGTCCCTGAGGGATGGAGAAGGGGGCTCCCGGTGGGCCAGTCAGGTGGGGATGCCGGCGGGGAGCCTCAGCCCTGCCTTCGTGGCCTGGCAAAACCTGGAGGGACCGGTGCACTCTGGCGCCATGGTCTATGGGATGGCGACAGGAAGCCTGGGCTTCAAATGATCCAAACTGTGTTGCCCTCTCTCCCTGATGTGTCCCCTGAAGGCCACGGACAGCATGTGGCCAACCTTGCTGCTGAGGTGTGGTGCCCTGTGGCTTGCTAGAGGACTCTGGGGCTGATTCACAGCGGGCTTTAGGCAAGATGAGGCCCCTCTCCAGGCCTCAGTGTTCCCTTCTGAGAAGTAGGTAGAGGCTCTCTGGCTTCCTCTGCCTCCCTTGGAGGAGCTGAGGAGGACGCAGAGGCTGGCCTTGGCTGGACGGACCCAGGAGGAGCTTCAGGTTTGTCTGGAAGTCATGCTGTGTCCTTCTGGCCTCCCCAAGCTGGCGTCCACACCAGCCGGATGGTCAGCACACTCGAGGCCTCCGCCTGTGCTCACACAGCCGTAGCAGGCCCCTGCTTTCTGGGAAAGGAGTAAAGATTAATTAAGGTTGTCAGGGCCTAAGTAAATCACCAATGTCAATTTCCTCCCTCTGGCTCTTGCTGTCAGAATAAATTGGACAGTCATTACCTAATACTCAGCCCTATTTTCCTAATATTTCATGCACGCTGTGGCGTTGATGGGAAACAGGGAGGGTGAGGCCCTTTGGAGTGGCAGAGATGGCAAGCCGTGTGGAGCCAAGGGGGTCCGGGCAGAGTGGCCTTGCCTCCCGCCCCTCCCTGGAACAGTGATCTCAGGATGGGCCCAGGGGGTGGGCTCTGTCCACGTAGGTCACTGTTCTGACCCCACTGAGACCAAAGGCCTACTGGCAACAACTCCCAGGGCCCTCCTGGGAAGGGTCAAGGAGCTGCTACCTTCAGGGACTTTGGTTTCAGACCAGGCTCCAAGAGCCACAGCAACTGGTACCTTCATGGACTCCAAGATGGCCTCGGTTTCTTAATCTGAAAAATGGGAATGAACGAAAAAGCTCCACTCACAAGGGTGGACAGTTTGTCCATTCCCAGGTGGAGGCGTCTTCCCAGGGAACACGCCAAAGACCAGAAATCCTTCAAGGACCAAAATAAGAACTGAAGGTGCTGACAATAGGCTTTCAAGGTCCCCCACGTAGGATTACGTGCCTCACGGACTTAGCGAACCAGCCCTAGGCACCGCCTTCCAGTGTGTGGCCTTGAGCGGGCAGAAGGTCCTGGAAATTGGACTAAGGATGGTAACGCCACCCCCAGTACCAGCCAGCACACACTGAGTGTATGCAAGTGTACTTCTTTCTCTTGAAAGAAATCATAGGACAAAGCTTCACGACACTGGACTTGGCAATGAAGTCTTGGATATGACACCAAAGGCACAGGCAATAGAAGCAAAAATAGACACACTGGATTTCGTGAAAACTAGAAGTTTTGCGCCTCATAAGACACCATCCACGGAGTGATAAGGCGCCCCCACAGAATGGTAGAAAACATTTGCAATTCATACTTCGGCTAAGGGATTCATATCCAGAACATGGAGAAAACTCCTCAACACGACAAGAGAAAAAAAGTCAAAAACACACAAAGGACTCCAAGAGACAGTTTGCCAAAGAAGATATACCAATGGCCAATAAGCATATGAAAAGAAGCTCAGTGTCACTCATCATCAGGGATATGCAAATCAAAACCCCAGTGAGAGACCACCTCACACCCATTACAATGGCTACTTTCAAAACAAAACAAAACAAAACAAAACAAAACAAAAACAAAACACAAGTGCCTGGTGAAGATGTGGAGAAATTGGAACCCTTGTGCATTTTTGGTGGGAATGTTAAATGGTATGGCTGCCATGGAAAACAGTCTGCAGGTTCCTCAAAAAATTAAAAATAGAATTACCACATGAGCCAGCAATTCTAGTTTTGAGTATATGCCCCAAGGAACTGAAAGAAGAGTCTCAGAGAAGTATTTGTACACCCGTGTTCACAGCAGCATTATTCACAATAGCTAAAACGTGGAGGCAACCCAGCGTCTACCGACTAATGAATGGATTACGAAAATGTGGTGCACACATACAATGGAATGTTACTCAGCCTTGAAAAGGAAGGGAATTCTGCAATGTGCTAAAGCGTGGATGATATGGAGGACACTACGTTAAGTGAAATAAACCAGTCTCCAAAATACTTAGTCCACTTACATGAGGTGCTTAGAGTAGTCAAAATCAAAAAGCCGGAAAGTGGAATGATGGTCGTCAGGTGCTGGGAAGAAGGGAGAACTGGGAGTTATTGGTAAATAGATAGAGTTTCGGATTGATAATTTGTAACGAGTTAGGGGGATGGGTGGTGGGGATAGCCACAGGCATTGTAAATGTAATAAATGGTTAGGTGGTAAATTTTATGTTACATGCACTTAACACAATGAATAGAAAAAAAATACCGAGGCACCTGGGTGGCTCAGTCAGTTGAGTGTCAGCCTCATGACCCTGTCATGAGTAGGTCATGATCTCATGGGCTTGTGAGTTCAAGCCCGGCATGGAGCTCGCTGCTGTCAGCCTGTCTGCACACAGCTCTCTTCGGGTCCTCTGTCTCTGCCTCTCCTCTGCTCGTGCTCTGTCTCTCAAAAATAAATATTAAAAAGAATTAAGCATGCAAGAGTGCTTTGTAAACTCTGAGACTAGGTGCATCCTGGATATTATCATGCTTATCGTGGGCTGGACCCTGAAAGAAAGACCGCGACCCTCCCTCAGTCTAGGGTGTGCAATGGAGGGGACAGATCCTGGACAGGAAGAACAGTTTGAGCAAAGACTGGAGAAGGGAAGGGAAAAACAAGCTGTCATGGAGCTTTGTTGTTTTTCTTCCTCCCCAGTATGTGGGTCTAGAGCAGACACGGTGTCATCCTGGTCCCCAAGTCCAGAGACACCAGCCAAAGGGCCCGGCCTTGGTGCGGACACGATACACGCCATGTCCGCCCCCTCTGAAGGTCCCGACGTTCCCAGGGCTTCACAGCCTTGCTTAATTCCCTCAAATATAAGCAGCCTTTAATTTATGGGGACACAGTAGTGGCCCCGGGGTCTGAACTAGAAATCAAAGCACACAGGCATCATTTACCATAAACAGGCCGCTCCCCAGTGGCTTCTGAGGCCCAGGGACGAGGAAACCCCGAGATGCTCAGATCGGAGCTCACAATAGGCGCGGGGCTGTGGTCCAGGGCTCTGACCGCGAGGCCCCTCCCAGCTCGCGTCATGGTGGAGCCTCTGAGCCGCTGGGAGGGGCCGCGGACAATGGGGGGCGGAGTCCACCGGCGGGATGGGGAACAATGGGTCCAATCAATTCCGGAGCTTCCTCACTTGTTCTAAAATAAATCCTGGAGGTCTGGGGGTGGAAGTAAATCCCAGTAGGGATGAACAGCTTGGCACCCCTCCGTTGGCGGGGCGGGGGGCTGGAAGGGAGTGCGTGGGGAGGTGGTGGTGTGGAGCCCAGGGTACCCCGCTGGGTACCCAGCGTCCCGCGGGTGTGAGTGTGCTCCTAAATGTTTAACAACTTGTCCTAGAAGGGGTCAGCCCTGATTTGGAGGGTTTGTTGATGGCCGAAATGGAAGACTCCCCAAGGCCGATTTCAGGCTACCACGGCAGTATCCCAGAAGGCGGAGCTGGGAAGAGGTCTGCACCTATGCACCACCGTGGGGCCCTTCATGCTCATGTCACAGATATAAGTGATCTCATGGGCACCCGTGATAGTAAATGTATGTGCCAGAGAGCGCCAGCAGGGGAGGGGCAGAGAGAGAGGGAGACAGAGAACCTGGAGCAGGCTCTGCGCTGTCAGCAAGCGGCCCAGTGCCAGGCTCCAACCCTCAAACCATGAGATCATGACCTGCGCAGAAGCTGGAACCTCAACCGTATCTCCAGGAAATGATGAGTTTGGTTATCTGTTACCTTTGTTTTAATATAATGTATTTAACTGTATGTTCCTATCATTGAATTTGTAAGGGTGAATTTTCTTTCTTTTTTTTAATTTTTAATGTTTTATTTTTATTTCTAGGAGAGAGAGAGAGACAGCGTGAGCAGGGGAGGGTCAGAGAGAGAGGGAGACACAGAATTGGAAACAGGCTCCAGGCTCTGAGCTGGCAGTCAGCACAGAGCCCGGCGTGGGGCTCGAACCCACGAACCGCGAGATCATGACCTAAGCGAAAGTCGGACGCTTTACCGACTAAGCCACCCAGGCGCCCCTGAAATTTCTGAAAACACATCGGTGAGGTTCACAAGTTGGAACAAGTTTGTGTGAGTTGGCGTGGGTCCAGCACAGCACCGAGCACAGGGGACCTGGGCCAGGCCCATCACCACCCCCTCTCCAGCCTCTGGACGGCCCTGAGCAGCATGAGGGTTTCTAGGGACTTCTGCCCATCAGCTAGTGGGGCCTGGAGATGAGTGAGGCTGCCCCTGATTGGGGCCTGGACACCTCCTGAGGTGAGGAAGGGGAGGAGATGCCAGAGTTTCCATACTTGGGCTCTAGTCCTTGATACCTCTGTCTAAGCCCCCTGCTCCTCACTCAGGCTCCTTCTAAGGTGGGGTGCTGCCTTACCCCAGCCTCCTTTTGCAAGCCTCTGCTCCCCAAGCAGGGTATTTGACCAGATCCCCCCATTATCCTGACCATCGAGCTATGGGTGGTTCTCTCCGAGGCAAGGTTCTGTGGCTTTATCATTGGGGAACCCTGTGGCTTTATCATTGCTGTTCTCCAGGATGCTTCTGGTACCCCAGTCCACCCATGCTGCACTTTACCTGCCTAGGATGACAGTGAGAGCCCACACATTTGTTGACTGTTGCTGAAGTGCCAGGCTCAGGGCTGCCACAATGTGATCCCATGTGGTAGGAGCCACTGTTAACCCATTTTGCATAGGGACTGCCTAAGTCACTCAGAGTGGTGAAGCCATTTGCCCAAGG
This sequence comes from Crocuta crocuta, assembly GCF_008692635.1. Classification (NCBI taxonomy): domain Eukaryota; kingdom Metazoa; phylum Chordata; class Mammalia; order Carnivora; family Hyaenidae; genus Crocuta; species Crocuta crocuta. The sequence goes on along the minus strand of NW_027530521.1, from coordinate 3,453,706 downwards.
GCATGCAAAGCATATGTTGCGAACCAAAGCCTGTTATTGAAAACAATTATTTTAGTTGATATTTACTAAAAACAATTTTGATGTGTGTGTGTGTGTGTGTGTGTTTAAGTTTGTATACAACCTGTCTTGCCCAGGTGTGCCCATGGGAGTCCTGGGTGGAGGTGGAGGGATGGGGAGAAGCTTCTGGGATGGGCAGAGTGGCCCGCACATGCCAGGAACAGAAATTGCCACGTGAGCAATAGCACAAGGAAGGCATTCTGGTCTTTGTCCTTCGGTTTGCTCGTCATTCGGGCCATGTGCCCCCATTGGGGAAGTGGAGGCATGTTCCTAAAAGACCTCAGTGCCAGGTTTGAGCCCCGGTGCCAGCTCTGTAGCCTTGGGCGGGTCGGTTAACAGGAGCTCCTCTGTTCCTTCATCTGTGGAAGGGGCCGCACAACTGTGGTCTGTTGTAGGGGCGTTGTGACATTGCAGAGGGCTCGCTCAGCACCGTGTTGGCTCGCTGTGGTTATCACTGAGGGCCCAGGTGGCCTAGGCTGCAGTCACTGTGGCCCCACCGCACCCTCTCTGAGGCTCTGGCCCCTGTCGCTGCCCCTTCGCTGGCATGACTGGCAGCCTGCTTCTCTGGTCCTTTGCCAACAAGATTCAAACCCCGTCTGCACGCATGGGTCAGAAATGTGAATGGAGCTCTCGGGGACCGGCAGCTCACCCCTCCTCCAACTCTGAGGCCGCTGTGTTATTGACGGCCTAAGTGCTCATGTGAAACACCAGTTGCACCTCGCACTTGCCAAGCTGTCCCCGGCTCGGGACTCTGTGTTTGATCATGTTGAAAGGCCTTGACACAGACAATCCAGGTTTGGAGGCCGACGGGGGAGAGCATGCTGAAGATCAAGCATGGGCGGGGGCCCCTGGGACCCCAGCCCGGGCCTCGGAGCAGGGCCAGCAGCCCACACCAGCCTGGCGCTTCCCGCCAGACACAAACCAGGCCTGGGAACGGGTGCAGGCAGCCAGGAAGCCAGCCTGCCAGGTGCCAAAGAGGCTGGCCGTCTCTGGGGCGATCCCTGGCCCTCTCTCCTCTACAGCACCCACCCTGGCCCCCGCCTCTGAGGCCATACTCTTCACCCCCGGGGGCCAGAGCAGTGATGGGAACAGAGGGCAGCGGCACAGCTCTCGTCCCCAGCGCGGCCCAGGAGAGACCCTCTCCCACTCAGATCCTCTGATGTGGCTCCTCTAATAGTTCTGTTAACACCAAAGGCTTAGCTGAGTCGCTCTGCAGCCACCTTTGGGAGGTGAGAGAAAGGCCCTCTTCATAGATGGGAAGGTTGAGGCCCAGAAAGGTCCAGGGGGTCAGCGGTGAGCTGCAGTCCCTCCACTTGGTCAGGGTCTTCTGATTCACAGTCTGCCCTTCTTGCAGTCAGGCCACCACAGTTCCCATGAAAGTGACTGGGTGTGTGGCAACGGGTGGAGGGAAAATTCCTTTTCGTCCTTCTTCCATAGGGGCGATGGCCACCCCCAGTCTGGCAGCTTTACAAGAACAGGCTTGTAAACTCAGCAACACCCCATAATCCTTTTTATGGGGCCTGCTGTGGTAATGGACATTCATCAGCTCTCCCAGACTAAGCCTGGTGGGCCTGGGCGTGGGAGGCTAAGGGGGGCCAGGCCGGCCCATCTACCCAACCCCCTAGCTGGGTAAATGGTCCCAAAGGAGGGACCGAGCCCGCATATTTCTGAGCAATCCCAAGACTCCGCCAGGAGGTGCTCTGCAGCCAGGGGGGAAGGGATAGGGGGTCCAGAGGAAAATCACAGGTCAAAACACCTGCGTGGGCATCACCTGTGCTTCTATCCAGAAGCCCACTTGGGCTGGGAAGAAGGGAGGAATTGTCTAAAATTCAAATTCCTAGGCTCCTCTCTAACCTCCTGATTCCAAGTCTCCAAATGTGGCCCCAGGAATGTGCAGTTTACATCCTCTACCTTAGGAAGAGACAGAGGGTGATGGCGGGGAAGTGAGAGCTAGGTCAGACACCTAGATTGTCCATTTCCTCACTCAACAAACACCTGCTGAAATCTGGCCTTGACTGTGGACAGGGGAGGTCACCCTTTGCTTTCATGTGGATAGACAGGGTCTGCCTCCACCTTCACCTGTACAATGACCTTGGCCACTCTGCTGTCCTCCATCAAATGGGAGGAGTGTTTGCAGTCCCTTCCAGCTCAAACACCTTGTGATTAAATCAGCGTGTAGCTAATGCAGCCAAATGGCCTTGTAATCAATCCTTTAGCTTCTTGAGCTATTAGGGGATTGGGACTAGATCCTGGGGAGACCTTGGATCCAGGGCTCCAGGCCAAAGAGCTGTCTCTTCTTTACATCTGCCCACTCTTCCCGAGGATTGGAGCTTGTGCCCTCTGAACCAGGACAGGTGGAGCATGGCGGTCCGTCCCTCAGCAGAAGCGGAGCTTGGGAGGTCCAGCGCTGGAGTTCTGTAAGGCCTCACCCGGATGCCTTGACTGGCCGTGATCTTGAGGCCCACTAACAGTAACACTGCTTCTTGGGTCCTAGTTTGTTTTGTTTAGTCTCACTGGTGTTTTAGAAGTTATGTGCGGTATATCTACACGTTTTTAAACCATGAATGATGCTGTATTTATGTAAAAGAGTTGAGATCAGTGCTTCTGAACTTTTAAAATGTGTCCTAACTTTCCTCGTCTGTAAAATGGGATAATAAAAGCAGAGCTTACCTCAAAGGCCTATTAGGTAGATTAAATGACATGATACATGTAAACATTTAAGGCAGTACCTGGGACATGATAAATACTCCATGTAAGTTCTTATTTACATGACATTTTTGCCACTTGTCGTTCCTGAGTACAATCTATGTCCTTGCTTACTTGATGCATTTCCTCAAGTCCATTTCTTTGTTTTCTTTTTTTGATACTTATTTATTTATTTTTGAGAGAGAGAGAGAGACAGAGAGAGAGGGAGACAGCGAATCGCAGGCTGGCTCTGCACTGTCAGCGCAGCCAGACGTGGGGCTCAAACTCACAAACCGTGAGACCATGACCCAAGCTGAAATCAGGAGTTGGAGGCTTAACTTGACTGAGCCATCCAGGCGCCCCTCTTTTTTCTTTTTTACTGAAGGAAGTTTAATTAAAAAGGAAATGTTATGTCATGACTGAAAGTGGAAAAGCAGTATCAATTGCCAGGAGAGGCTGCAGCAGTAAAAAGGAACACGGAAGAAACTAAACAATGTCATTAAAACTGAGGCAGATGTAGATTGTGGTGGTAGCTGGGAAAATCTAGAAGAACCTGATACAATGGCACGAAACCATACACGCATTGTCCACAAAACTGATGTCGATCCCCTGGGTCTGGTGTTGTACTTGAATGATGTAGGACGTACACGCTGGGTGGAGAGGACATGAGATCTCTCTCAACTCTCTTTGCAACCTACTGTGAATCTATAATTTTGAAACAAAAATCTTAAAAAAAAATCTTCAGCAAATGGGTGCTTTCTCCTAGCCCGAGGCTGAGTCTTTCCATTTAAAGAGGAGCCGGAGGGACTCCTGAATGGCTCAGTCGGTTAAGTGTCTGGGCTCTTGATTTCAGCTCAGGTCATGATCTCGCAGTTTGTGGTTTTGAATCCCATGTTGGGCTCTGTGCTGACAGCACGGAGCCTGCTTGGGATTCTCTCTCTCTCTCTCTCTCTCTCTCGCTCTCTCTCTCTCTCCCCTTCTCTGTCTGCCCCTCCCCCACTCCCCTCACTTTCTCTCTCAAAATAAATAAATGAATTAAAAAAAAAAATAAAGAGGAACTAGCAAGTGTTGATGTCAGACGTCCTAATCCACATACCAAGACTTTCTCCTTGACTAATCGGAAGTTTAGAAAGAGCCAGACTTCCCACTCTGGGAGTCAAAATCACTAACCACTAAACCACCACACACACCATGAGTGGGGTGTGTGCCGCCTTTGGGAAATACTGCCCTTGGTTTTGCCTCTGCTGCCCCGTGTGGGACAGTCAGTCGATAGCCCTGCTGTGTGGCTGAGAGGCTGTCTGATTATCCTAAAGGACCACAGAGCTCAGGTCCCAGCCCCCCCCCCCCCCCACCCCCC
>NW_027530521.1:3439269-3449574 GCF_008692635.1 Crocuta crocuta | reverse complement strand
CGTCGGTGCTGTCTACACTCAGGAACCCACAGACACGGGCCGTGCTCTTGCAAGGCACCCCCTGTGGGCTAGCACAGAGCACCCTGAAATCGGGAAGCCTGCGTTCACGGTGCAGCTCTAATTGCAGTCACTGTGTGATCTTGGGTGCATCCCCTCCCCTTCCCGTGTCACACTTTCTTTATCTATAAAATGGGATCAGGGGTTCCCCGGCTAAAAATCAAGAGGTGACATCAAATCTCTTCAAATTGTAGGGCCGCTTTGGTCTGTGCATTGTTCTAGGGAGAAGGTCTAAGCTATGCCCTCCAGTGTAGGGCCACCAGCCGCCCGGGGTTACCAGCCTGAGGGGTTTCCCAGGACACAGGCCTATCTGTGCTAAACCAGGACTGTCTAGGAGAAACAGGACACTGGTCACCCTAAGTATGGCAGCCAGTAGCCACGTGCAGCTACTGAACACTCGAAATGGGGCTAGTCCAAATTAGATGGACTGTACGTGTAAAATACACAGCAGACGCTGAAGGCTTAGCATGCAAACAGAATGTAAAAATATCTCATTAAAATGTTTTTATTGATTACATGGTGAAATGATAATATTTTCGATATATTCGATTAAATAAAATATGTTATTAAAATTAAAATGATTATTGGGGCACCTGGGTGGCTCCGTCGGTTAAACGTCCAACTCTTGGTTTGGCTCAGGTCATGATTGTATGGTTCATGGGATCGAGCCCTACATGGGGCTCTGCACTGACAGCACAGAGCCTGTTTGTAATTCTCTCTCTCTCTGTCCCTCCCCAATGCTCACTCCTTCTCTCTTAATAAACATTAAAAAAACTAAAATTATTATTAAAATAAGTTTTTAAAAAATGTTTTAATGTGGCCACTTAAACATTTTAAATGATATGTGTGGCTCCCATTATGTATCTATTATATGTATCTATTGGGTAGCACTGCTCTGAAAGCTCTGAGATTTCCAAAGGGGACCAGTCTGCGACTCACCAAATGCTCCAGCTTTTCCAAGTTAGGGAGGGAACTCTGTGCTTTTTCAGGTAGATGCCTGGATCCCGCTTGGGGAGGGTGCTGGTGTGCTCACGCACGCACATGTGGGTACCCCCCTCCCAACTATGCGTCTCTTTCCCCAGTGGCTGCCCAGCCCCCATCCCTTTGTTGAAAGGAGCTCCTGAGAAGGCAGAGCTTCCTGTCCCTCTGCCCCATGTGATTTTCATTTGCCTAATTAAAGCTAATCTGATAAAGCCAGGAATGGCAGGGATGCGTAAAAGCCCCAGTGAGCACAGGTCATGGCCTGATCTAAAGAGGGGGCCTTTGTCTCCCTGCCCCCCCGGGCAGCAGCCAGCTGGCCAGTGGGTCACCCAGGGGATGGACAAGGGAGCCAAGACCAGGGAGGGGACTCTTGTGGGACAAGCCGGACTGACATCACTGTGTTTACCATTCGTAAACCAACCAGAATGAAACAGAAGAAAGAAGCTAAAAAATGAGAAGACTCTGAAAATCACAGAAGGAAAGCCCTGTGAAAACAGGAGGGCTCAGGTAGCTCATTGTGGACATGAATCATGGTCCCTTGTCACCTTCCTCTTCTGGTCAGTGGCAGCATCTAGGAAAGAGAGAGGCCAGGGCTAGTGTCAGGCTCCCCGCAAGAGGCGGAAGGTTAGGTATGGCTGCCTCGTATCCTATAACCATGGGCACTGGGTTCTCTCAGGCCTGGGGCTCTACCCAAATCTGGCCCTGGAGCCAGCCTCCGGGGGCTCCCCACAGAGACACTTCTTCAAGAGCTTGGACCCCTGAGCAGCCCCTCGGACCACATAGGACTTTGTGCTGCCCACCTACCCACTCAGAATGCTGGGAACTGAAATGAGCTGGACACAGTGCAGAACATCAGAGATACTCTGTGTTCGCTTCACTTCTGCAGCGGAAAATTTTCTCCTTCCTCCCGGGAAGGGGGCGGGGGGTAGCTCAGATGGGGAAAACCAAAGAGGCTGCCCATTAATGAATTAACCAAGCCAGAAGCATTTACCCAAGAGCTGGTGTGTATCTGGGCCTCAACTGGGAGTCTGATGGAGATGAGAGAAGAAAATAGGAGTCCCACTCTCGCTGGGGGGCTGAATTCACATGCAAGAGCAACCAGAGAATAAGATGGAAACACCTGACGTCCAGACTGAGCAGAGCACAGCCGGGGCTCTCGGGAGAGTGGGGCGAGCGAGGGCAAGGAGGCTCAGGTGGACATCCTGGAGGTGGGCCTGGGCCGGCCTCCTGAAATGCGGGTGAGGCTCATGGACAGAGGAGTACAGCGTTCTGCTGGGTTCTTACACCAGCTCGGTGAGGCTGGCCTACAGTCTCCTCCCTGGGCCGCATCTTCCTCAGACCTGAAGTGAGAGTGCTGGCTGCCTTGACACCTTTGCTGACCAGAGTGTTCTAGGATTTGAAGCACAGGAGAGGAGAAGGTGAGAATTCCAGGTGGGAAGAAGCATTGGAAACCCTCTGATAGGACCAAGAATGTGTCTCGTGAGTAGAGGAGCCGTGGACACAGATGCCGGAAGAAAGCTCCCCAGAGCTGGGGAGCGTGGCCCAGATCTTTTGCTCATTCCAGCCCATCTTAGGGCAAGCAAGGCCTATGGCCTCGCCGGGGTCTCAAACAAGTGGCTGTATTGTGTGTGCCCAGCTGGGGTGCAGGCCAGGGCGGGTGTCATGGGAACTGCCCTCCGCTTCTGAGGAGAGAAGGGAGCTCTGGCCTCTGAGGCCTTGCCTGGCGCCTCTGTTCTTTGCTGACAGAGATCTGGCCACTTCCCTGGAGCCCCTCTCTGGCCTTCGCCATCATCCTCCCAAGGCCAGCAGAGCCCAAGTCAGAGCCGTCATGCCAGGGGCGCAGGGAGGGCGTCAGGGGCGGATTCTGGAGCAGGGTTCAAGATGGCTTCCGCCATTTTGGTTTCCTCCAAATTGGAGGCCCTGTTACACCAGCTTGGTTTCAACCTGTGGAAGCCCGTCAGGAAGCTCACGACAGTGAACGTTATTTCTTCCTTTGTTTTTTCAACTGACCAATTCGCAAGTGGTTGTGAAGGCAGTTGTGTAGCCAAGAACCGTGCCATACAGTCTGCGAGCGTAGCTCATCCCCTCTGGGAGGATAGGCCGCACGATCCGCACCCCAGATGTGGGTCTCCAGGGCAGGGCGTCTGAGGCTGTGTGTCTTTCTCTGTCCATTACCTGGCTTTGTCTTCTTCACACACTCGTCACTCTCGGAAATCATCTCACATGTATTCCCTTGTTTACCACCGGGCCCCCCTGCCCCTCCCCCTACATTAGCATACAGTCTGCTCTGCTTCCTGCTGTATCCTTGACCCCTTGACTACCTGGCAGGTAGCGAAGAAATGTTTGTTGAATAAATGAACGTGCAGACACGGCCGTGCGGCCTCCAATGAGGAGGGTGTGGAAGAGCGTGGCGGGGCGTGTGACGGAGCCGAGCTATGATTGGGGCGGGCATCAGCCGTCAGGTGAGGCCCCGGTGCGGACCAGGGGACATCCTCGGGCAGGTTCAGAGACGGGGGGCTTAACACAGGGCTCCCCATACAGGCACGGTCGGTGTTAAGGGAAGGGTAAGGGGATGGGGAAGAAGAGGGCGTTACCCCCGGCTCTGCAGCGCTAACGGGAGGGGGCAGTTCCTGGCCCCCAGAAAACAAGAGGTCCGGCGAGGGTGCCCTGACAGGAACTGTCACCTTTCGGTAGAGTGGCTCTGCGGCCACGGGGACCCGGCCAACAGGAAGTCAGGAAATAAATGCCTCCCTCACCCTGCCCTCCTCACAGTGTCCCCCAGAAGCCTGGGGACCCCAATGATGCTGTTCACACAGAAGACGGGGGATGGGTGGGAGGCGAGGTGGCTTCTTGGAGCCAGAAAGACAGGAGGAGGGTGGGAAGGAGTCTGGGGGGAGAAAGAGAGAATGTTCGGCCCAGGTGGCACAGGGGACCATGACTCTTTTCAGTTACTGTCACCACCAAACAAACTCCCTGAAGCTCCGCGGCCGGAAACAAACACTCCGTCCAGTGTCTCTCACGGTTTCTGTGGGTCAGGAGCCCAAGAAGGGCTTTGCAGGGCGGTTCCGGCTTGCGGCCTCGGCNCTGGAGCGGTAAGGGACGGAGCGGTGAGGTGGAAGCTGCCAGGTATCTGTTTCTTCTAGAAATCTCCGGCCTCTCCGAGCGCTCTCTGCGCGTGAGCCAGTTGAGGGCAGCCTCACTGGGGCGGGACCCCTGGCATGAGTATTTGGTGAAGCCAGGAGCAGCAGCGTGGCCCCCTCTGACTCACCCTTGGATGTCACCTAGTGTCACCTCCACCATAGCCTGGGGGTCCATCAGTCGCTAAGCTTGGCCCAGAATCGGGGAGGGGGTGTGGTCCCCTCCTCTCGAAGGGAAGAATGTGGAAGATTTGAAGATACGTTTTCGAAGAATTTGGAGAATGCGGGGCCACATGAGTTATAATCGAATAGTATTCGGGTGTTCACCAAAGTGCATGAAAGGTGCTTGGAGGAGACAGGGACGGGATGGAAGCTTGCCGTGTGGTCAGGAAGTTAGAAGTCAGATCTTTTTAATGTCTCCCCTTCAGGAGCAGGACAGAGGCTCAGAGAGAGAAAGGGACAAGTCAAAGGTCAGAAAGGGCTCCAGACTAGTTGCGGGAGGGACGGGTAGAACCCTTGCCTGGGTCTCAAGATTCTGTGCTCAGGGGTAGAGAAAACTGGGTGGTGGGGGCAGCGTCCACCGCCCAGGCCTTGAGGGCCGCTCATCGAATGCCGGGGAACCAGAGGCTGGTGCTTTCAGCTGACTTCCTCTCTCAGTCCCCTCCCAGGCTCTGCAGCCGCCTTCCCTGGGAGGAAGGGGGTGGGGGGAGCGGGGAAAGAAAGGCAATTTGGAGACTATCAAAGCTGTGGCTTTCACTTTCAGGGAGCAGGCTGGGGAAGATTGCTTCCAGGCAGCCTCTCGGGGCCCATCCCCGCCTGGCTTGGGCGAAGGGTGGGCCCGGAGGCGTGGGGCAGGGGCTGGGGGCTGGGGGGCTGGGGGCCGGGGGCCGGGAGGGCTGGAGGACCAGTGCCCACTGCCCAGAAGGCTTTCACTCCCAGAGCTGTCAGGGTGCCTGCTTCTTAATCGAGTCTCAGCTCTGAGGCTCTCCTCGCCGGCCTTCTTCCCTCATCACCTCAACTTCATCGGCACCCCTGCCTCATGGCTGTGCCTACAGGACCAGCCTTAGAACCTGACGCAGAGGGCCCGTGCTGCGGGGTGTGGAGTCCACGGCCAAGGTGATGTGCCCACCTGGAGAAGGAATCCTCCCATCCAGTCCCCACTCGGGGCTCTGAGAACTCTGGCACTCCCCGTCCAAACAGCTTGAGCCTGCTTCCACGCATGGGGACCTCGTCCCCTGGTCTGGTCCCCAAGGGGGACATCGTACCGCATGTGTGAGCAACCTTACAGGTTGGCCTAAGGGGTGACCATAGGCAGCTGGGTAGTGTGTATGGTGTGGGTGGCAGAGGCCGTGGACAGAGCTGCCGTGTGTCCACACTGTCCGTGAGTCCCCTCAGGATGCAGGGTGGAGACGGGGAAGGAAAGATGGGGCATGGGTTGGGTCCTCTGTTTATATTTTTGCTGGGTCCCACAAATACCCTGGATATTCTTGACTTTTTATCACATCATTTTTTAAATTAAAAAAAATTTTTACATCATTTTCCCTAAATGTTTTTTTTTAATTTTTTTTAATGTTTTATTTATTTCTAGGAGAGAGAGAGAGAGACAGCATGAGCAGGGGAGGGTCAGAGAGAGAGGGAGTCACAGATTGAAACAGGCTCCAGGCTCTGAGCCGGCAGTCAGCACAGAGCCCGACGCGGGGCTCGAACCCACGAACCGCGAGATCATGACCTAAGCGAAAGTCGGACGCTTTACCGACTAAGCCACCCAGGCGCCCCTTTCCCTAAATGTTTATTTATTTTCCAGAGAGGCAACATATGAGTGCGGGGAGAGTAAGAGAGGGCGGGAACAGAAGATCCGAAGTGGGCTCTGCACCAATAGCACAGAGCCCCATGTGGGGCTCGAACTCACAAACTGTGAGATCATGACTTTAGCTGAAATCAAGAGTTGGAGGCTTAACTGACTGAGCCACCCAGCTGCCCCCGGTTCACATCATTTTTAAATTTATCCCTAGTGGTTTTTGCTGTCAGACATTTGTCACCTCCCTTTTTCTGTTCCTCCTGCCAACTGGAATGCACATTCAGCTGGACCCGGGGCCTTGGGTGTGTGGCTGTCTGTCTGTCAGTTGGGGTCCCTCTGCTTGGCAAGGGGTGGGGTTGTTCATCTGTGAGAGTGTCCTGGCGGGGAGGAGGTGTGGAGAGCCTTAATTCCAAACTGCCCTTTGACAGCTGTGTACACTGAGGCCCAGAGAGAAGAGACCAGGTGACTGAGCGGCCCCGCCCCCACCCCAAAAATGACCAGAACATCTCTAAGCAGGCAGCTTCCAAGGGGAACCTGTGTTAAAAATACAGATGCCCCACCCCATTTGGCCTGTGCAGGATGCCTGCTGGGCTGCTGGGATGTCTGTGTTCCCAGCACGTGCCACAGCGGGGCCGGGGGTGCCCAGTATCTGGAGCAGGGGGGCATGTCAGGGCAACCCTGGGCTCCACAGCCCTGGGTGACAGGGAGTCCCTTCAGAGTGCCTTCCAGATGCTGCCCCGCCCCTTGATCCCTCTTTCGTGGGAGAACATGACGCCTTGAGCTGACACTGCCTGTCACCAGCGCCCCAGGCTGAGCCATCCACCTTTGCGCAAGCTAGGGGTCAGAGCAGGTGACACCCAGGGGAGGGCAGTGAACCGACGTGGTGAGGACTCTCTCATCACCTGCTCGCCCACCCGCTGGGCCAAGCCCCCGCCCCTGGGACCCTCTCTCCCGCTGCTGCCTCCGCTTCTGGAGAGCACGGTGTGGGCCTGCAAGGCAGCGGCCCCCTGCATCTGTCCTTCGGCTGCCGTCCCTAGCTGTCCCTGCACCTGGCGGGGAAGCGTGCAGTCTGGGGTCAGGAGACCTGGGCTCCGGCCCCGGCTCCGGTACAGGCAAGTCCCTCAAGCCTCTGGGGTTTCAGGAGTGGCATCTCGCCCCAGGAGGATATGAAAGGGAGATTCGATTGTGACCGGAACAGTGTCCTGAGAGCTCAGCCCTGCGTGTCTGAGCGGGCATCCTTTACCCACAGAACAAAGTAAGTATATGTGTTTTTACTCGAGTCTGACGCACAGTGTGAACAAGAGGAGGCGTGCAGGAGAGCACGAAATAGTGCCAAAGACAAAACCAGCTCAGAGTTACGGAGCGCTCACTGTGTGCTGGGCATGGCTGTAAGTCCCTTCCGGTCCCTCGAATCAGGTACTATTAAATACCCCTTTTACAGACGGGAAAGCTGAGGCACCAAGAGGCCCCAGAACTAACAGGAGGCAGAGTCCGGACTTGGGTCCAGGACCAGCCGTGTGAGCAGGTGCAGCGGTCAGGGGCGGCGAGGCTGGGGCTCCCCCGCTGGGCTGGGGCGCACAGAGACCGTCGGGAAATTCGCTACACGCGTGGGAGAGTGCGGGCCTTGTCCTGGCCCCGAACAGAGGTGAGATTTCTTCGCACGGCAGGAACCCGGGGACAGAGCACAGCAGAGCAGGAGCAAGCGTGTTGCTCATTCCCAGACTCACCTGAGCCTCTCTGTGCCGGACACGGTGCCCCCGAGGGATCCTGGGATGCTCCGCACCCACCGTGCTCTTAAGCCTTGCTGTGTGGGGGCTGGGACAGGTCTTCTGTCGCTGGTCCCACCGCCTTCCCCGTCATGTCCTACCTGGCTTGACACCCGGTAGGTGCTCACAGAATGTGAGCTCTGAGCAAGTGCTCACGGGTAGGGCCCTGAGAACGGGCTCACCCAGGTAAGGAGTGCCCGGAAGGCCAGCGCAGGGGCTCGCTGAGACCACAGTGCTGCCCTGGCCTCCTGCAGCCTCTTTGCTGCCCCTCCCCCTCCGCCAGGCCCCCTCCCCGTTCCTCCCCTCAAGATGTCCTCACGGCCCATTCNGAACTGAGGTACTGTTTCTCCGGCAGTCAATGATGGTTGTCCTTGCGTCAGACCTTCCCCATCCCACGTGGCCTTGTCAAAACCTCATCTCAGATGCCAGCTCCTTTGAGGTGTCCTCAGACCGTCCCCAGCAGAGGCCACCCCCCCTCTGTTCACCCACATCACCCACTCACACGTTATTGGCTCATTGCAGCACTTGGCTTTGTTTTAAATTGTGGTAAAATATGCATATCATAAAATTGACCATTTTTTTAAATTTATTTTGAGAGAGACAGAGAGAGAGTGAGCAGGGGAGGGGCAGAGAGAGAGGGAGAAGCTCAAGCAGGCTCTGCTATCAGAGCAGAGAACCCAATGAGGGGTTTGAACCCACAAACCGTGAGCTCATGACCTGACCCGAGATCAAGAATCTGACATTTAACCAACTGGGCCACCCAGACGCCCTTAAAATTGATCATTTTTAAGCGCATACTTCAGTACACATGCTAAATGTATTCGCATTGCTGTAAAACAGATCTCCAGAACTTTTTCATCTTGCAAATCTGAAACTCTACACCTACTGGGATGCTCCTCATTTCCCCTCCCCCGAGCCCCGTCACCCCACCATTCCACCTTCTGTCTCTTTGAACTAACTGCTGTCGGTACCCCCGGCATGAGTGGGATCACACAGTATTTGTCTTTTATGACTGACTCATTCACAAAAAATGATGTTTTCAGGGCTTAATCCATGGCTGCAGGTGCAAGAACTTCCTTCTTTTTTTTTTTTTAGACTTTTTAAAAGCGTATTTATTTATTTTGGGGAGAGAGAGAGAGAGAAGTATGAGCGGGGGAGGGGCAGAGAGAGAGAGGGAGAAAGAGAATCCCAAGCAGGTTCCGCGCTGTCAGCTCAGAGCCCAACGTGGGGCTCTATATAACAAACAGTGAGATCATGACCTGAGCTGAAATCAAGAGTTGGATGCTCAACTGACTGAGCCACCCAGGCGCCAGCAGAGCCTGACTTTGAATTCACTTCTGCGCCAACCCCCTCATTTGTCCCTGCTTTCAGTTACTTCCCTTTCTGAAGAGTTCGTTTGTGTCTCTTATTTTGGGGGGAGCCCAGCAGGCTGCGCAGGCCCCCTCTGAGGCTAGTGGCCAGAGCTGGTATGGGACGGTGAAGCCCAATGGTGAAGATCAAGGACTGAATTCAGGCTGCCCAAGCTCAAAGGTAGGCTCCTCTCATTTATCAGAGGTGTGACCTTTGCCAAATTAGTAACCTCCTCATGTTGCGATTGATTAGTGATGTCTGCCATGAGCTCAGGCTAGGGACCTAGGCCTCCTGTCTGTCTTGCCTGACGAAAGGAAAAGCTCGCTTGAAACCCCACCCCACCCCAACCCACCCCCAGGCCCCTTCTAGACTCTTGGTCTTGGAAGCAGCAATCCTTCCTGCAGAACTACGAGAGCAGAGAGGCCCCATCTGAGGGTCTGGGCATGGTTCACCCCAGGGAGGATTTGGCTTCCATCTGAAGCGGAAGCACCTTCCCTGGCTCACAGTCTGTTTATCCTGAGGCAGTGGGATTGGGACCCCCGCCCTGGGCCAGCAGGCCCCTGTGGGGAGATCTGAGCCTTTGCACACGCTGCATCTGTGACTCTCCCTTGAGCTGATGCTGGAGGCCTGGCCACGTCTCCAGCGCATTTACAAGGTCCCTTGGGGCTCCCTCCTCCCCAGAGCCTCCGTGGCCCTCCGTTCTGTCTGCCTCCCGGCCAGTCCCCACCCTGTCAGCGCAGACCTTCATCTGAGCTCCCGGAGAGGCGGCGGGGGACCTCCAGCTTGGTGTTGCCCAGGACGGAATCCCTACTGGGCCCCGAGTGGGAGAGGAAATGGGTTTGCAGGCCGTGGGGGGGCACGCGTGGGAGGGTCCGGCTGGCCTCCACTCGCTCCGGGGTGACAGCAAAGAGCAGTCACTGTGGCGTCTGTGCGGGCGTGCCACTGTAGGTGACCGTGTGGCTGCATGTGGCCGTGGGTGACAGGTGACAGCAGAGAACACAGGTGGGTGATGGCTTGAGAAGGCGGAGCGACAGTGGCCCTGAGGCAGGAGGGGGTGACGGCGTGGGTGACCCTGCAGATGTCACCGGGAACGACTGACAGAGCCGTCCAGTGGGAGTCCGAGAGGGTGAACCTATGAGCGGGTGCCGGTGTTGGGGACACCGTGATGGCTGGCGAGGCGCCACTGAGAACCGAGGCGGGCGGGGGAAGAGTGGGC
>NW_027530521.1:3378693-3439180 GCF_008692635.1 Crocuta crocuta | reverse complement strand
GGCAGGCGCCGAGCCGCGGGCTGGTCGGAGCCACCAGGAGGCCCTGGGCTTGTCTCCTGGGGACCCCGTTCGTGCCGGAAAGGAGGGAGCGAATGTGTTTTCTCTGCCTGCTGAAAATGATTCCGGACGAAGGGCCTCGCCTCCTGGCCGGCGCGAGCCCGACTCTGCTGTGTCAGAAGATGATCTTTCACAGATGCTGAAAAGTTAGGAAGTGTAATTATGGGGAAATTGCACTCAGGCAAACGAGTACAAGCCAAGGGCTGCCAGGCCCCATTCCTCACCTGAGCCCCCTGATTGTGGCCGACAGCCCCACATCTGTATGTGCTTTGCAGCCAAAAGAGGAAAGAAAGGGGGGAGCAGAAATGGTTCGGGGAGCAACCGGGGAGGTGAGGGGACCTTTGGCTGCCCTGACAACTTCTCCCCCAGTTTCCTCGGGCAGGAGCCCAGAGGAGCCGGAGCCTCCGGGCACATTCCTGGGTTCCCAGGGCCTTCTGGGGACACTGTCGCTCCTTAGGGAGACGGGAGGAGCCGGGGCTGCCTCTGGGGGAGGCGGAGGCCGCTCCTGTCCAAACTTCTCATTTCACTGGTGGGGAAACTGAGGCCCAGGTCACACAGTCAGCTAGTTAATGGTGCAGGCAGGATGCGACCCTCCATCTCCTGACCAGCCAGGGCTCTTCCCACACTGCCCAGTGTAGGCAGGGGGCAGGCAAGGGGCTGCAGAGAGCAGCCAGCCACCCCTGCCCTCTGCCCAGCCTCTCAGGCAGAGCCACCCAGCGGCCCCCCGCATTCCTGATTCCTGTCTCTTTTTCACACTCTGGCTTCTGCCTCTCGGCATCCCCCTGCAGAGGAAGCTGGGAAGCTCCCTGGAGGGGGGCCTCCAGCTCCCCGCTTGCTGTGAAGACCGCTGCTCTGACCCCTGTCAGGACCTAGCTCCTGGGATGGCCCCGGGGAGTGGGCAGCCCTTCTCGCATGAACCACCCTGGGCTAGTTCCCAACCACTGCTCCCTCGTATATGGAAACTATTCTTTCCATTGAGCTGGCCCCCCATTTCCGTTCTTCTGGTAATAAGCCTCCCTCTCTCAAGCCTCAGAGGTGAGCACGGGTAGACCCAGGTGGGGCCAGTCATCCCACCATCATTCTGGCCCCAGCAACTGGGTCAGGCATGACACACCGCCCCGCCCCCTGCCCTGGCGTCCCTTAAAGCTCTTCCCTGTTAAGGGAGCCAGAGGAGGAAGATGCCTTCATTCCCACTGAACTTGATAGACTGGGAAGCTGCAGATTTGGGAATCCAAGGCCCTTTCTCTATCTTGTAGACGAGCCCATTTACAAGAGGCAAGAATGAGGCACATACTGACAGTTGGGGGACAGAGGAGGGAGAAAATCAATTATTAGCATTTTTCAACTCTGGATTCAGTCTTGTCTCCATCCCCACAGTTCTCAGTTGTACTGGCCAATTTCTATTCTTTCTATTCTATTCTATTCTGTTCTATTCTATTCTATCCCATCCCATCCCATCCCATTTGGATTTCAGTGCATTTAGCCTGTGTTTCTCTCTCTTGCAATCAGTAGGCCTCATTAATGCAGCGGCCACAGAGCTTGGATGTCCTGGGAGGTGCTGATGGGTAAGTTGGCAGCACCAAGGTGGGACCAGTGCCAGAGAGGAGGGTGGTCACATCCTGGCTGGGAGGGGCTTAGTGGGGACAGCATGATAGAAATTTGCTGAGGAGTAAGTATGCGCAGAGGAATTAAACAGTAAGTCCCGATATGGAAGGAAAGGGACAGTTTTTACATCCAGTGGCAGCCACTGAGGGCGTGCTTATCTGGGAGAGAGAGAGGTGCTTCCCCAGGAGGACAGGGCACCCGAGGGAAGGCCAGCCTTCCAGGCAGTACTGGGAGCTGGGTGCGTGCCTCTACTGCCCAGCTGGAGGCGGTCGCAGGGACGGTCCTGCAGCAGCTGCAGAGGATGTTCCTTTACAGGGAAGGGAAGAGCCCAGAACACTCTGGAGAAGACGGGAGTGGCGCCATCCACCCAGGAGCTTGACTCGACGGAGGACGTGTCCTGGGGCAAGAGCCCCTGCCCCTTGAGGACCTACACTTGGCCATCTCTTGGCGAGTGGGGGTCCGGTTCTCAGGACGGATGAAGCACTGAGGTCAGGACGTGGGCCAGCGGGACCCGACCAGGACCACACTGGTTTCTGGCTGTCCTGAAACAGACTCCCCTCGGCTGTGCCCCTCCTTACCCTCAAGGAGGCTGTTGAGTCTCCTTCCTGGCGTTCTGTCCTCCAGGGGGAGTGTGATATGGGGGAACTATCAGAGTTTGCAGACACACAGATCTGAGTTTGAGTCCTGGCTCTGCCACTTTCTTTTTTCTTTTATTAAAGTTTATTTATTTTGGGGAGACAGAGAGAAAGGCAGAGACAGAGGACCCGAAGTGGGCTCTGTGCTGACAGCAGAGAGTCCAATGCAGGGCTCCAACTCATGAACCGTGAGATCATTACCTGAACCGAAGTCGGATGCTTAACCGACTGAGCCACCCAGGTGCTCCGTGACTCTGCCACTTTCTAGCTCAGAGACCTTGAGCAGTTCCCTTAGTCCATCTGAGCCTCAGTTTTGTCATCTATGAAATGGGTACGAACATCTCCCCCACGAAATTACTGTGGGATTAGATGAAATCACTAGATGTGGTGTGAATTCAGTGAAGCAAAGGTGTGTACATTTGTCTGGCACGTGGCAGGTACCCCCCCAAACACCCTCCTTGCCCCTTGTTTGCTGTGATCTGAGTGAAGCCCTGAAGTAATAAGAACCATGTTGGTTGTCATTAAGCAAGGTGCTGAACTAGAGAGAGGTTTACATTACTGGTCAGTGCTCAGCTGGAGCTGCCCGAGCAAGGGGCTCCCCTCCCCTTACCAGTCAGCACTCGAGGCAGGATTCTGTGGAAATTCCCGAAATGGCATGAGACTCGACCCCCTGGACAAAGTGAAATGGACTCATGGACTTGCTGGGTTTGAGGCTATTCAGTGTCAGGTTAGTAGCAGCTGTGAATCTTGGCGATTGCGAGAACATATACTCCTTGTGCCCCTTGCCCTGCTTCTCCCTGCGCCAATTCCTCTCATTACACCTCAGCCCCAGGCATGCCACGGCGCTGCTCTGCAACCTTCAGTGGCTCCCTCTTCCCACGGAATGAAGTACAACTTTCCTTGACATGGCACTCCATGCTACCCCCATCTGGTCCCATATGCTGTACTAGCCCTGTCTCCCACCACGCCTTTCCTGCTCCTCATTCTCTGGTCACATCGAACCCTCATTTCCAAGCACACCCTGTGCTTTCCCATCTCTACGCCTTTGCGCAGGCTGTGCCCACGGCCAGGTCTGCTCTTCTACCTCTTTCTGCCTGCGGAAATCTGATCCATCCCCTACAGGGTAGAGCCAATCCCGTCTCCTTCGCGAGGCCCCTCTTTATTCCTTAACCAGATGTGATTCTCTGCTCCCCCTTTCTGCCGAATCCCATCTTGTGAACTCCTTGAAGCCCGGCTTCACCACCGGCTCCTGTGACAAGACCCATCCCCCAAGGAGGGTTAATCTCCCCATGCTGGGCCTGCAACGTGCTCCTCGCAGAAGCTGCTGAGGGCACCCTGTTCAGGAGGCTGTTTCCTCTACCACAGCACAGGGACTGATGCTCTCGGCCCTCGCCTATGCCTCTCTGTGCCTTCCCGAGGACTCGGACATGCTCCACGCATGTTTTCCAGAATGATGGCAGGTGGCCCCAGAACACTGGCTGTTCCCCTTCTCTGCGTCTACCTAAGATGCCTGCGGTCGGGGTCATGGCAGTAGCCCCAAAGCTAAGGGACTTCCTGCTCTGTCTGCTCTCCCCGCCGTCAGAGCTCCTCTGCCACCAAGCTGTTGCACCTCCCGCCTCGAGCCTGGGTCTTCTCAATGGAAACGTGGACAAGTTGGCCCAAATCATCTCTCACATTTGACCTCAGGTTAAAAGTCCTCCCACCAGGCTCTCACGGAGGCAAAACAACGAATCATGGTGGATATATGGCCAATATACCATATTACATATTTGAAAGTTGCTAAGAGAGATCTTACATGTTGTCACCTGAAAAAAGAAAAGTTAAGGGACGCATGGGTGGTTCCGTCAGTTAAGCGTCTGACTCTTGAATTCAGTTCAGGTCATGATCCCAAGGCTGTGGGATGGAGTTCCGAGTCAGGAGCCTGCTTGAGATTGTCTCTCTCTGCCCTTCCCCCCCAGCCTCACGTGTGAGCATGCCCCCCTCCCCCGCTTCTAAAAAAGAAAAGTTACCTATGTGAGGGGATGCGGGGAGTTGGCTAACACTATGGTGATGACCACTTTGCAATATATGAGGGTATCAAATCGACATTTTGTACCTTAAACTTACACAATGTTACATGTCAATTACATCTCGAGAAAGCTGGAAATCTATATCCTGGTGGTTGGTGGATAAACATCCGAAAGGTCGAATTCTCAGCCCCACGAGAGGCGATTGAAGCAGACAAGAATGAGCAGTTGATGGGGGTGTTGACAACATTGATACGATTTATTATTATCGTTTATTAGGTGTTGCTGTGAGCTAGGCACTTTGTGGACTCTATCCTGGATCTCCCCCCAATAAACCTTTGAAAGAGTACTAAAACCCATTTTGTAGATGAGGAAACTGAGGTGCAGAGAAACGATGTGGCTTTCCCGTTATCCTATCAGCAATGGCCATGGCACAACTTGGAGCTGGGCCCACCAGCCTCCCTCCCGTATCCCTCTGGTGCATTCCAGGCGGGCTGAGTGGCCGGAGCAGGCCCCCCCCCCGCCTCCCCTCCTGCCCTCTGCGGCTGTTTCGCATCCTGCTGGATTCCTGAGGTGTCAGGCCTCATTAGAGCCTGGGCCCGAGCGAGCGCCGAGAGGCAGTTGACAGGTATACAATCTGACCGCGGCTGCCTTCAAATCATCAAGCTGTCTTCAGGCAGGAACGTGCCGGGAGGCTGGGCAGAGGCCCCTGGCTTGGCCGCATAATCGGATGCACATTAAAAACATCTTTCGGACGCCTTCGCCTCGCTGCGTGCTCGTTCGCACTCTCTCGGCTTCTCCTTTTCTCCTTCCAACAAAAGCTGACGCAGTTAGCCAGCTCGGCGAGCTCTCCAGCCCGAGCAGGGGCTCGCTGGCCAGATGGCTGCCCGGGAGTGGCTGTCACCCTCTCGGCGTTTGGCTGGCATCTGGGTGACAGTGCCTGGGACCTCGGGCCACATCTGGGCAACTTTCAACAGGGCCCAGTGGCTCTGTGTCCTCTCCAGCTCTGGGCAATGGGTACAACCGCACCACCTCCATTGGTAGAAAGCCTGGACCAGCGATCATCATGAGTGGCACTGCGTGAGTGCTTGACCTCGGGGCTGAACCCCTTTCTGTGTTTGAAGAATTCCCCATCCTACGCATCAAGAAGGGGAGGAGAGCCAGCCTTCCGCCAAGAAGCTGAGAAAGCCAATCCTCACTTTCCCAGAAGCCCTTGCAACCAGGAAGGGGGCACGTGACCGGAGCCAGCCAATCCCACGCTCCTGCCCAGCACTTCCTTCAGCCCAGGAGCAGCAGAGGGTCTGTCCCCATAGCTGCCAGCGTCTTGTGGCAGGGACACAGGTGACAGCAGCAAGCACTGGATGCACAGGGCAGCGGGAGGTACATAGGAAGCCTCATCGGGTGGATTCGGTAGCATGGCTTGCATATTTCCGCCTGTTCTCACATTCTCTGGCCCTAGATTTCCAGCCTTCTTGATGACTCTATAAGTGGCTGATTTTCTGCTCAAAGCAGCAGAAAGGCAACCCTTTCTTCTAGCTAAGGTTCTCTGGCTGAAATTCATATGCTAGCTTATATATTCCTTATATATGTCTCATGACAACCCTCGAGATCCTTCATTAGCCTCATTTTACAGATGAAGAAACAAAGGCACAGAGGGATTAAGTAACTCAGGGTCACAGAGTAAGAGACGGCAGGGCAGGGATGCAAATCCAGGTCTGTGGACGTCAGAGCCTGGGCTCCCAACCGCTTCGAGAATGAGCTTGTTGGTAGGTCGAATGACGGCTCCCCTAAAGATGTCCGCATCCTACTCCCCAGAGCCTGTGAGTATGTTACTTTCCAACACAAGGGGGAATTCACAGATATGATTAAGGATCTTGAGATGGGAAGGAGAGATTCTCTTGGACGATTCAGGTGGGTCTGTTGTGATGATAGGGGTCCTTATAACAGAGAAAGATGTGAGGACAGAGGCCACGGACGTGGGAATATCTTCCACAGTCCTGGCTGTGTGGACGGAGGAAGGGGCCAGGAGCTACGGAATGCAGGCAGCCTCTGGAAGCCAGCAAAGGCAAGGAAATGCGTTCTCCCCTGCCGCCTCCCAGAGAAACCAGCCCTCCCGCAACCTTGACTTTAGCCCAGTGAGCCTTATTTTGGACTTCTGTATGATAGTATGATAATAGATTTACACTGTGTTATGGCAATAAGTTTGTGGTAATTTTATTATGGTAGCAGTAGGAAGCTCTAGGGGCTACGGAAGGTTTTACATCCTTTGTTTTATATCCTTGTTGAAGGTGGGCTATTGAGAGAACAGAGCTCCTTGGGAGGCCCCCGAACACCACTCCCCGAGCACAGCACCTGGCTATGGGCCGCTGCTCAATGTATCTGTGTTGCACACAAAGTCAAATGAATACAGATTCCCTGATCCCCTGCCCTGGCCTTCCAGCCAGGGAAGAGGAGGCCAGTNNATATATAAATGTTTTTATTTATTTTTGAGACAAAGTGTGAATGGGGTAGGGAGAGAGAGGGAGACACAGAACCTGAAGCAGGCTCCAGGCTCCCAGCTGTCAGCACAGAACCCGACACGGGGCTTGAACTCAAGGACCGTGAGATCATGACCTGAGCCGAAGTCAGATGCTCAACCTATGGAGCCACCCAGGCGCCCCTGTAATACATTATTATAGCTAAGGCTTTGGCCGCAAGACCAAGGACGAGGCCCTGGAGGCAGCCAAGTGAACTGTGCATGTAGAGACTGGGGCCAACCTAGATGCAAAGTGGACCAGGCTACCCACCTCTACTCTTTGGCCCCCAACCCCAGGCCCTCTGTGGCATCACTTCCATGGTGAATGAGCAAAGGCCAAGATAGAAAAAGGGAGTCAAAGAGAAGAGCAAGAATTTGTTTCCTACAAGAGGTTTCCCCGAGCCTGGGAGACCGGGGTTTGCCACCGCCATCTGCAGACCCCGCCACCTTCCTCCTGAACACCGCTCACTGCCTCCCAAGGCCAGGAAGTCCACCCCGCGCGTCTTCATGGGACCACGAATCCCATGCCCGTCTCGTTCCAAAGATGCGGAGGCCGGAGGGCCAGGGTCCCAGCTGGGAGAGCCGTTCTGTTTGCTTCTTGAGCTGCCCTGTGAAATCCCTGGCTCAGGCCCTCCATGAAGGACAAGGGCCCCCAGAGGCGGCTGTCGCCTGACTGTGCGGTATTCACCTCCTCCTCTAGCCTTCCCATGAGGTCGGGGCTGGAGGGAGTGTGGCCGGGCAGGGCTACCATGATGAACCTCTTCTGTGGCCCCATTTCCTTTGTCTTCTCTCTGGGGAAACAGCACGTTTTTCAGGTGCACATCGAAAAGCCCGGCTGTGCTCCCATCTGGCCTGTTGTGTCCAGGGGCTCCGAGGGCTAGAACTGTGTCCTGGCGAACTTCTACTCCTCCTTCAGAACGAAGCTGGCCAAATGCAGCACGTTATCCCGGATTACGAGCTGGATGGGAAGACCGGTGAAATCGGAATGAAGACTGCAGTTTATTTCATAGGATTGCACCGATGCTCATTTCTTAGTTTTGACAAAGGCAGCACGCTTACATAGGAGGTTAATATTAGGGGAAGGGGGGGAGCGTATATGAGAACTCTCTGTAACACTCTTGCAACTTTTTAATTTATTTTCTTTCTTTTTTAAAAAAAATTTTATGCCTTTATTTCATTTTTGAGAGACAGAGACAGAGAGCAAGCGGGAGAGGGGCAGAGAGAGAGGGGGACACAGAATCTGAAGCAGGCTCCAGGCTCTGAGCTCTCAGCACAGAGCCCAACACGGGGCCCAAACCCATGGACTGTGAGATCACCACCTGAGCCGAAGTCGGATGCTCAACCGACTGAGCCACCCAGGCACCCCTTTATTTATTTTCTTTAAAAAAATTTTAATGTTTTTATTTATTATTGAGAGAGAGACAGAGCATGAGCAGGGGAGGGGCAGAAAGAGGCAGAGACACAGAATCTGAAGCAGCCTCCAGGCTCTGAGCTGTCAGCACAGAGCCCGACTCGGGGCCTGAACTCACAAACCATGAGATCATGACCTGAACTGAAGTCTGACGCTCAACCGACTGAACCACCCAGGCACCCCACCGTTGCAACTTTTCTATATCTCTAAAGTTATTCCAAAGTAAAACAATTTATTTAAAAAAAAAAAAAAACAAACAATTAAGCTGGCCTAGGCATGGCCCTGAGTAGAGGCCTCTGTGATACGTCCGTGCCATGTCCCCTGAGTGCCCTGTTCTTTGCTGTAGCTTAATTCATCCCACGATGCGACAGGGTCTTTCCCATTAGGCTAGCCGCTCCGGAGGGAAGAGGTCATGCCATACTGCGCTTTCTGCACGTGTCACAGAGCATTTATGTCGTCCGGGTCACCTGATGCTCAGTGCAAACCTGGGGGTAGGTACTGCTGTCATCCCATGTCACAGATAAGCAAGCGGAGGCATAGGTCAAAGAGTGACAAAGGTCACAAAGCTCGGAAGAGGCAGGGCTAGCACCAGGCTTTGAACAGCTCCGGCTGCCTCACTTCAGAATTCCGTGTCTAACCCCTCTGCCATGGGAAGCCGTGCAACTTGAGGGCTGAGCACACCACTGACATCCGGTTAGCATCCCAGCTCTGCCCAGTGCCAGCTGTGTGACCCTGGACAAATTCCTCAACCTCTCTGAGCTCAGTTCCCTCTTCTGTGAAATGAAGAGAAGAGTAAGAACCACTTCACAAGGAGTAAATGAGACACGTCAAGTGCGCAGCGCGGCGCTGGGCACATAGCGACCAAGGTGATGGTGGTAAGTGGTAACCATGGGGATAAGGAGGAAGGCGGTCCGTGGTAACCGTGGTGACGGCATGCTGAGTGTGGTGATGACGGCGATGATGATTTAATGCTTGCTGACTGAGTGAATGATGCAGGAGGAAAAGGGGGCTATTATCAGTTTCTGGAAGAGTCCAGACATGATAAACTGGGTGATGGGGAAGGAGCAAATGGCAGCTGCGGGGCAGTGGCCATCAGTCCGGAGACCAGAGAGGACACAGTGGGTGCGAGCCCGGGTGCAAGGGAACGTGCCAGTGGAGGCAGAATGGTGGGAAAGCAAACAGCCCACCCCAGGCCAGATGCAGACTCTTGGAGAAGGCGGATGTTTCCACCACGGCCTCCTCTACTCTCCAATCCTGGCAAAATGCAAGCAAATCAGGCAGGGGCCCCGGACTCAGTGAAAAGGCTGGGTCTCTTTGTTCCACAATTAGAAGTGGGCTCCTGTCCCTGCGAGAGCAGGAAGCTTTTGTTTGCCGGGAGGAGGGGGAGCCGGGCTGCACCGAGAGGAGCCCCCAAGGCCACATGTTCTGAGTTCCTCCGACCGCGCCTGCCGGAGCCCAGGTGGGCGTGGGGCCCGAGGAAGCCCTTGCCACCCAGTGAGCAGGGCTCCAGAGGCCGGGCACCACCAGCGGGAGAGGTGACAGCTGTCAGCACCGAGGAGAAGAACATTCTGAGGCACAAGAATAGCCCAACTGCAAGACAGGGAGGCGCTGTCTCTGAAGCATCGCCCTTCTCCCCGGGGCAGAATAGACCACATGCAGGCAGACCCCGAGGTTTCCTGGAGCCACTAGGAACAGAAGCTGTACCCCAGGTAGACGAGTGTCCCCTGCGGAGCGTCCTCATGGAGTGCCCGGGGCGAGCGTCCTCATGGAGGGGGGTCCCTGTCTGCGCTGGCACCCTCCTCCCACAGTCATGTTGGTGACAAGAAGGCGACACTTGTGCAACCACCGTTGGAAGAGGGCGCATGCTTTTGTTGTTCATGTGAGAGCTCAGGCCCCAGGAAAGTGTTGGCAGAGCCCGGATCCCGTTGCGAGCTACAGAAAACACCGGGGAGCTTCAGAGACACCCCAGTTCATACATCCTCCTGCATTTGATTGTTCGCTCGTTAGATAACACTGGAGTGCGTCTGCATCAGGCCCTGTTCCAGGAACAGGGAGGTGGGGCGGGGCCCAATGGCAAATAGGGAAGACCCCTGCTCTCCCGGAGTTTACATCTTACATGCAGAAGGAAATAAAGACAGCAGGTGATTTCAGATAGCAGTAAGTGGTGCAAAGATCTGAAGGGTGGTTATGGGATGGAGATGTCTAGGCTGGGGCATGGGGTAGCTGCTCCAATTGGGTGGTCAGGGAGGCTTCCTGGAGGAGGTGACATTAGAATGGATCTCTCCGAGGTGAGAAACAGCCAGCCATGCAAAGATCCGGGTGAAGGCTATCTTGAGCACAAAACCCATCAAACTGCGAAGTCTCTGGGAAAGGAGCCAGCAGGGAAGAGCAGAGTGGATGGTGCGAACAGGGGAAGGGGCAGCAGATGGGGTTGGCGGGGTAGCAGAGGCTGTGTAGACACGGAGCCAGATAAGTCAGTGGAGGGGGAATGCTTGTCCTGATTCTAAGCAGCCTGGGAAGCCACTAGAGAGCCATGAAGAGAGGTATTATGTGATCTGGCTTTTGTTTTCCAAAGACCACTGGCAGCTGGAGGAAAGCGGGTTATAGTAGAGTCATGGGAGGGAGCAGGAAGCCTTCGCGGGTCCATTTCAGTGCCAGCTGGGGACGATGATGGCACAGACCAGCGAGGGAGAGCACCGGGCAGAATGAGGCTCTATTCTGGAAGGCTGAGCTGACAGGCGCTACCCATTGGAATGTCAGATGTAAGAAGACAGAAAGCAGAGGATTCAGGTTTGGAGCTTGAGCAAGTGTCTGGGTGATGATGTCCATTTGCTGCGGTGGGGGTGGGGGTCAAGGCAGTGCCACCTCCAACAGGAAGCTGGACATCAGGGCCAGACCTGGGTTTTCAGAGCAGCAGGAAGGTGTTTCAGGTTTAGGGGGCTGCCACGGGGCGTGGGGAGATTGTGGGAGAAATCAAATCTTGGTTCAAACATGACTTCTCTTTTGATCTATTTTGTAGATAAAAATGATGTTCAGTGATTCAGGGGGAAAGAAGCACTAAGTGAGCCTAATGGCCAAAACTATAGCTGTTGACCCCGTGTTCATAGCAATGTTATTCACAGCAGCCAAAATGTAGAAACCACCCAAATGTCCATCAACAGATGAAAGGTTAAACAGAACGTGGTGTGTACATACAGCAAATATTATTCAGCCATTCGAAGAAATGAAATTCCGATATATGCTACCAAATGGGTGGCCCTTGGAAATGTTACACTAGGTGAAATAAACCAGACACGGGACAAATGTTACACGCTTCCATTAATAGGAGGCACCTAAAATAAGCAAACTCCTGGAGACAGAAAATAGAATAGGTGTTGCCAGGGGCTGGGGGAAATGACGGGGGGATTTTTTTTTTAAATGTTTTATTTATTTCTAGGAGAGAGAGAGAGAGAGACAGCGTGAGCAGGGGAGGGTCAGAGAGAGAGGGAGACACAGACTGAAACAGGCTCCAGGCTCTGAGCTGGCAGTCAGCACAGAGCCCGACGCGGGGCCCGAACCCACGAACCGCGAGATCATGACCTAAGCGAAAGTCGGACGCTTAACCGACTAAGCCACCCAGGCGCCCCAACGGGGGGAATTTTTATTTAGTGGGTCTGCAGTTTTTGTTTGGGATGATGAGAAAGGTGATGCTTACATCCGATCCCCTGGGTACGTGGCCCCAGGTCTGAGTAAATCTGTAGATCCGCGCCACCAAGAAGAGTGCCCCCAGGTGGAGGTGCATGCAAATGCACTTCTATGTCTCTACCTGACTTCGATGTCCCCCCCCTCCACCGCCATGGCCTTGCCTGAGCTCGGGTTGCCATCACCGACTAGGGTAGCCTGGGGGCTTAAACAACACAGTTCGTTCTCCCAGCTCTGGAGGCTGGAAAGTCCAAGATCAAGGTGCTGGTCAATTTGGTTCCTGGTGAGAACTCTCTCCCTGGCTTGCAGAACTTCTCATCGTCCTCACATGGCAGAGAGAGAAAGAGAGAATGAGCGCTCAAGCATGTGCTCTGGTATCTTCTCTTATAAGGACACTAATCCTATAGGCTCAGGGCTCTGCCCTAATGACCTCATTTAACCTTATGTACTTCCTTGCTCTGAATACAACCACACTGGGGTTAGGGCTTCAACATACGGATTTTGAGGGGTCATGGTTCAGTCCATAGTGGGTCTCACCCTCAGTGTGGCTTGATTCCATCTCTCTTCTTGTCCCCGAGTCAGCACTTCCCTTCCATTTCTCTGTGGTACTGGTGGCAGCTCAGTGCTCCCAGTCTTTCAGTGGTGGCTCCTCCCTCTCCCTCATTCCCATGCCCCACCTGTCACCTGCTGCCAGAGGCGTCTTCCTAAAACACCAATCAGACCATACCATTCCTTCTCTATCTGCATCATCCATGCTCAGACACCCTCCGTGGCTCCCCATTGCCAACCAAACCCTTCACCCTGGCTTGCACGGCCATCCTATAGCATGGCCCAAGCCTGCCTTTCCAGGGATTCCCCTGTCCCTCTAGTTAACTATTCTACTTTTCCACACCTCCCTCCCCATCTCTGCTCACACCATTCTCTCCACCTGCAGTACTTGACCCCCTCCTATCTAGAGGATTTACATCCTCCCAAATCAAGTTCAAGTTCAACATCCTCTAAGATACCTCTTCTGACTGTTCCCGCTGGAAGAGACCTCGCCTTCCTTGAACTCCTTTGTTCCTTGCATTAGTCGAGGACACCTTTGATAAGAAACCACAGAAATGCAGTTCATGTTGGTGTAAGTCCCGAAGGGGAAGTGATTGGCTCACCAATCTGCAAAGTCCAGGCTTAGAGTAGGTCCCAGAAATGAAGACATCAAGACCCTCTCGCCTTTCATCACTCATCCTTGTCTCTGTGGGGGCCGCCCTCACTCTTTCCTGCTCAGGTGGAGTCCCTCTGGGCAGTGGGTGGGAGGGGAGGGCACAGAAAGAGGGCACAGTCGTGCTGTGTAGCAGGCTCCCGCCATCCCTGTTCAGTGGCCCCGCTTGAGAGAGCATCAGTCTACACTCAGGGAATGGTTCTGATTGGCCGGGTTCATGTCACGTGCATCCCAAACTGGTCCCTGAGACCAGGAGACAAGAGTCAGGCAAGAGTCGCATTGCCAGCTGGTGGGCCAGAAGCTCGGAACATTGTGGCAGATACCTTGCCAGTAATGGAGCGTGAGAGAGGCCACTCCCCAAAGGAAGGGGTGCGTGGCAGACAAAAAGCAAATGTCTATCATGCCACATGTCCTTATTATATGCTTTCTGTAGTTGTGATTCCCTTTGCACGTGTCTGTGTGCATTTCACACACCCGACTTGGACTTTCTGGGGACAAGGGAATGTGTCTTATATTTCTCCAGAGTTCACACTAGGATCTGACACATAAGTGCTCCCCAAATATTACTTCTATACATACGGTTGTCCTTTCCCCCTACAATGACCTTTCAAATCACCCTTGGTGGGGGAGGGGACACAGAGCAGGGGACTATGGTGTTCAGAGCTTCCTAGGAATTCTGAGATACTGCTCAGGAGCCTCCTGGGAAGGACAACGAATCATCAGGCCTCTGTGTTGTTCCATTTTTGTTCTTATCTGTTCTGCATAAAATCCACTAGATTTCTTATAGAAAATAATTTGTACAAAGTGTTCTGTGTCTTTTCAAAAGTTGGAAAACCACCGTGCTGGGGAAGGGGGTTCCGTGAACCATTGTTTTTTTGAGCTGCCCCTATCCGAAGGATTCCGTGGTTAGATGAGCTGGGGAAACTTTCACTATAGCCCCTTTTTGGAGATTTAAAAAAAAAAAAAGGCACATTAACATATTAAATGCTCTGAGAAGTCCTGCAGTGGTTATCTTCTTGGATTGCTTAATTCACTGATTCTCAAGATGATTTTATCGTAAGATCCTTTTGGCTGGCAATACCAATGAATCCCCTGCAGACCCGGTATGCCGGAGAAGCCAAACTGGGAACTCCTAGGCTGGGGACCCCCAAGGCCACTTCTGGCCCTGCCGTTCTTGCTTCTAGATGAGGAGTAGCTGAAGGACCTGGGGATAAGGAGCCTGGAGAAGGGGACCCATAGTCACAGTCTCCAAATCTCTGAAAGGCTCTCATGGGAAGAGGCAGCTGTTTTGCACAAATCCCTTCCCCTCCCCTGCCAGCAATGTCCCCACTTAAAAACCCAAGCTCTCCTAACTTGCCCGTAAATTGGGTCAGCTTTTCTTTAGATCATTTTCGCCACATGTCTAAAATCTTGAAAAGATGTGGCTCCTGTGTTCTAGCCATTTCCTTTGTGAAACTTTATCTAAGGCAGTACCGGCACAAATGCACAGAGAGAATATGAATAAAAATGTTCGTCACATAGTGGCCGTTATCCTGAAAACTGAAAGCCATCAGAATGTCCAGCAGTAAGAACTGGTAAGCAAAAGCTGGGGAGCACCGATGCCGTAAAGGTGAGGCACCACTGGACACAATGTGACAGGATAATGGAGACACAGTGTGAAGATGGAGCCGGGAACAAAACCGGGTGTTTATGAAAAGAATATCGATGTTAGCGCTTCTCAGTCTACCTATGCCTGAAGGACCACTCCGTAATTTCTATTCGGTTACCACTCAGTACTTTTGGCAAACACAGTAATTTGGCCACATCAAATGGCGACGGAAGTTTCTGCAGGCTCACTCGTGTTTTTCATACTTTTCTCTTCGTGAAACAGCTTGCAGACCACACTTAGAATCGCCCTGCTTTCTTTCTTAGATAAAAGTCTGGGAGGAAATGCAATACAAGGTTGAAAGTGATTTTCTCTAACTGGTGAGGTGGGGCTGATGATTCTTCTTATCTGTAGTTTAGCTTGGCTGTAATGGATATGCATTGCTTGAGCAGGAAGAGAGGAGCTGTTCTGGAGCAGGGTAAGAAGCCAGGAGCCAACGGCCACGGAGGCCGATGGCCAATGGCTTCCGGTTCCCAGACCCGACCTGTGGCTGCCTCTGCAGGAGACACCGTGGCCCAGCAGCTTCTTGTGGGCACAGCAGCGGGGGCCAAAGGCTCCCATTCCCTTCTGAGTCTGGATCATCATCCCTGGCCCCCACCCTCCTGTCTCCGCCACTCCGTCCCCATCCGTGGGCACTGAATTTTCTGGAACCCCGGAGCTGCACGTGTGTCACCTGCCCAGCACAGCCCCGCACGCCCACGCCAGGCCACCAGACATCCCGTCAGCATGTCCAGACCAGGGGCTGAGCCGCGGAGGAGGCATCCTGAGCCCAGGACCCTGCCAAGGCTCCGGGCACCGTCTGCTGGCTGCTCAGCCACCGGAGTGTTCCCGGGGACCTCCACCCTGCCGGCCGCCAGGCCGAGAGGAGGGAGGGGAGGCAGGGGCTGTACAGTTGTGGTTAGCACGCGGGGAGGGATGGAAAAAGCTCTCCCCACTACCACCCCTGCGGGATGGAGGCTGCGCTGTCCCCCAGGACATGAGTCCTGCTTTGTTGTCTCCTAAAAAGAAAAAAAGACAGGGATGAGTTTCCACAGGCCCCGAATGGAGAATGCAGAAACCCCCGGGGCTGACAGAGTCCCTTCTTCTGTGCAGCCTGGGCCCTGTGGATGCCTGGGAACCAGGGGACCTCGGCCAGCAAAGCTGGCTGCCTGGAGCCGCCCCTCATTCTGGCCCCAAGAGGGAAGACAGGTGACCTGGGGTGACTGTCATCTCTCTGTGCCTCCCCAAGGTCAGGCCCATCATGGTCATCAGGGCACAGATTCGAGGATTCAGACTGTTCTGTAGTTTTGCCCTAAGCCAGTGGGCCAGTGTGATCCCTGTTTTACCAATGAGGAAACTGAGGCTCAGAGCAATAAAGCAGCTGCATGACCCAAAGCCACAGAGCTTTGGGAAGGGACAGAACCCGGACTTGAATCCAGGCCAGGCCAACTAAAAGTGCCACGCTGTGGCACCCCCAGCCCTTTCCTGACACCTTGGCCCCATCCAGGGCCCGGGACTCCTGGCATGTAGATCACGCTCCTTCCTGGCCTTCCCTCCCACCACCTCCCCACCCCCATTGGAAGGTGCCAAGAAACTAGTTGTCAATGTGTTCACCCCAACAATGTAGAAGNCCTTGGCCCCATCCAGGGCCCGGGACTCCTGGCATGTAGATCACGCTCCTTCCTGGCCTTCCCTCCCACCACCACCCCCCCCATTGGAAGGTGCCAAGAAACTAGTTGTCAGTGTGTTCACCCCAACAATGTAGAAAGATTAGCATTTTCAGAGCGGACTCTGGGAAATCCAAAATCTTCAAACCCCAAAGGAATAAATCTCTAATGGTGGAATTCCAGACAAGGTGGCAAGTATTTGATTGTACGTCCTTCCTGGGAGGTTTCAAATTGTCCTCTGCCCTCCACGTATCTAGCTCTGTTCCCACTGAGCTGCCTTGAGCTGGATCAGAAGACCTAGATTCTCACCCAAGTTCTGAACCCCTTAGCTGTGCGACACTAGAAAGCCACCTACCGTCTCTGAGCCTCAGAACATCAAGGAGGGTGTACCAGAAAGTGACCTAGGGCTCTCTTATATCAGAGTCAGCTGTAAGTGATGTGATAACCGCGGGCTCTTATATGCTCCACGGGCGCTGATGGATGAGCCTGCCTGGAGGGTGATGCCTGGGAATGTGCCTTGTGAATAGATTCCTCAGACGATTCTAACAGCCGTAGAACTTGACAATCACTGACCTGGAGGGTGTCTGAGGTCAATTTCAGGCTCTGCATGTGACGGTAAGGTAGCGAGCATTAGCTGGCTCTCCGTCCGCCTCTCCGCCTGCAGCCCCACCCAAGTTTCCTGTGCCTGATGAGAAGCGGCCGTGGGAGACCAGGCACGCAGGGAGCTGGGACTGTCCCGGCAGCTAGAGCAAGACAGTGGGTGAAGAGCTGGAGCACCGCCCGGGGGCCTCCGGGCTGGATCTTTGCTCCCGGGCTGGCCCCAAGTCCAGGAGTCTATGTGGGCTGGAGCCTGGGTGGGGCCGCAGCTTCAGCCCACACTGTCTGGGTCTGCTCCAGACCCCTCCCTCTGCCACAGTTCGGGCGGGGGGCGGGGGGGCACCTGACATCCCAGCCTCCGGAGGGCTTGCCACTGGCCCCGATCTCTCTGCCCACACTTAGCTGTGCTAAGCTAACCCAGTCTTCCTTCGGAGGTGCTTCTGGATGATGCCAAGGACGAGGTTTGGGCCGGATAAGGGTGAAAGGCTGGGCAGGGCCATTCCATCTGTCTCCAACTTGGGAAAACAAGTGGAGTCCTGGAATTCTGGCTGCGTTACTGGAGTGAGCTGGGATTCAGGTCAAGTGCTTGGAAAGACACTGGCAACAACAGTCAAGCGGGGGAAGAAGCATCTTATAAACTAGGATTTATAGAGCAATCCCATCTTTGTAAACACATGCCTTTCAATGAGTGTTTACGTGTGTGAATCCACATCTATATCCATATGGACCTGGAGTGGGGCCAAGCCTCACGGGAAGAGGGGACAATCCTCCACCCGACTGCCCTCTCTTCACACGCTAGCCACAGTTGGGTGGTCCCCGGGGTCTACCTTCACTTCAGACCAGCTGGCCACAAACTCAGAGGTGCCCATGACTTGCTTCGGGTTCAATCATTCTCTAGAAAGGCTCATAGAACTCCGAAAAGCACTGTAATTGCAACTTGCATTTTATTATAGCAGAAGGATACAGATTAGAAGAGATGCATGGGGCTCAGTCTGGGAGGGCTCCAAACATGACACTTGTGTCGTGCTCAGGACCATGCCCCCTCCTGGCATCCGTGTACGACACAGTACTGCAAACAAGGGAAACCTCACTCCAGCGTCCAGAGTTTTTGACAAAGCCTCATTACATTGAATCATGGACTGGACTCAATCTCTAACCCCTTCCGCTCCCCAGAAGTTGAGCTGATATCATGTGGCTCAAAGCCCCAAGCCTCTAACCACTTGATTAGTCTTCCAGGTATGGCCATACCCTTCCCCTGAGTCATCCTGTTAGCCTAAACTGTCAGGTCTGGTCTGATGGGCACACCAAAAATAGTAAAGCACTCCTATTACTCAGGAAATTCTAAGCACTTCGAGTTCGCTTCCCTAGAAGTGGAGACAAAGGCTAGCCAAATGCTTGGTTACACAAAATGTACATGGCATAGAAAACGGAATGGACAGGGATTCCTCATAACGTGAACGGTGCTTCCCAGAGTGCTGAAGTTCAGGCTGTGGCAGACCCCACGAAGTGCTCCCAGGGTCCATCCCTCTTCTTCCTGATGCATAGTTAGGCTACATTTCCCACTCTCCCTTGCGGTCAGACATGGCCATGTGACTGGCTTCTGTCCAATGAAATGTGAGCAGAAATCATACTTGCCATTTCCAAGCAGAACCTGGAAAACCTGCTGCACAGTTTTTGCTCTTTTTTCTCCACCTGCTGGCTAGAGACAAAACAGCCAGGGCCCTGGAGGATGATAGAGCCACAGATAGGAAGATTCTGGGTCCTCGAATCATCCAGAAAAAGGCCATGTACCAGACACTGCCATTGGATTTTCGCAGGAGCAAAAATAATCTGTTATGCTAAGCCACTGAAATTTGGAGCTGTTTATTAATAGCAGGTGGCCTACCCTGGTTAATGTGTGGGCAATCTTCTTTTCTTCCCCTTGTGTGAATTTTCTTAACGTTCTA
This sequence comes from Crocuta crocuta, assembly GCF_008692635.1. Lineage (NCBI taxonomy): Eukaryota > Metazoa > Chordata > Mammalia > Carnivora > Hyaenidae > Crocuta > Crocuta crocuta. The sequence continues at coordinate 3,420,235 of NW_027530521.1, read as the reverse complement.
TAATAAATGAGCATTCTTATTTTAAGAAGCAAAAACAAACACCAAAGTTATTTTTTAATGACAGCATACAAAACATTAAATTAGATGGTTAGAGTGGAGGGCGCCTGAAGAATTTTAAAATGTTTTTGAAGAAAAATTTAATAGAAACGTTTGATAGCCCGGGAAAAAAGCTTTGTTTTTCTGGAATCCCTAGACCCTGAGGGGCTCTTCCCGGGTCTCAGTGATCCACCCAGCAGGACTTTTAAAGTAGCTTTTCTCCTTAAGCTCCTACCCCAGCCGGTTGCCTGTGAGCTGTCTCTGATCCTACCTTGTTCCCTCTGCCCCTCTGCCTGGGTCACTACCTCCCCCACCCCCCAGCACCTTCTGGGAATCCACCGAGGCAGGGGCCTTGGAAATTTTAGAGCCCTAGCCCTCATTGTACCTTATATATGGGGAGACAGACGGAGAGATTTATCTTAAAGGATTGGTTCATGCAGTTATGGAAGCAACCATCCAAATTCTGCAGCGTTGATCAGCAGGCTAGAAACCCAAGGAGTAGCTGTTCTTGCAGTTCAAGTACAAAGGCTGTCTTGTGGCAAAATTTCCTTTCACTTAGGGAAGATCCATCTTTTCTTCTATTCAGGCCTTCAATTGATTGGATGAGGCCCACCCACATTACAGAGGGCAGGCTGCTTTACTTAAACTCCACCAAATTAACTCTTATTTCATCCAAAAACACCCTCACAGAAACATCCAGAATAAAGCTTAACCAACTATCGGGGCACCGTGGCCCAGTCAAGTTGGCACATACAATTAGCCCTCACAGGATCCTGGAAAACCCAGCCTGTAGATCAGTTTTTCTTGACACCTAAGACCTCATCCTCCAGGTGAGGCTCGGCCCGTGGTAATCACAGCCACCCGGGACACGCTACCAGGGAGCAGCCACCCGCGGGGTGCCACGGCACACTCGTGGCATTGGCACCACCACGGTTGTTATATTGACCATCACAGTCCCCACTCTACAGAGCACGCGCCCAAAGTTGCGAGTGACTCAGTGACGTCCTTCTGCGGCAGAGAGGAGAGAACACTGGACAGGAGCTCAGACACGGGACCCAAAGCCACGTGCTTTCCATGACACTGTGCTGTCTCCCTTCAGGCAAATTCAAAAGCACCTACAACACGGCATGGCCCTGTCCTGGGCGTCGATAGGCACCAACTCATGAAATCCCTAGGACACCAGTTCCTCTGAGCTCCCCGTGTGACAAATGGGAAGAACAGGGCACAGGATGTGGCAAGCCTGGCCCCACGGCAGAGCCCACTGCTGGGCCACCGCCCTGTCTGGCCTCTCTCCCGTGCCCCTCTCTCCTCCCCTCCCCACACACACTTGTAGTTTATTATCTAAAAATATATTGATTTATTTATTTTGAGAAAGAAAGAGCGTGAGTTGGGAAGAGGCAGAGAGAGAGGAAGACAGAGGATCCCAAGCAGACTGTGTGCTGACGGAGCCCCATGCGGGGCTCGATCTCATGAACCGGGAGATCATGAGCTGTGCTGAAACCACCGACTGAGCTGCTCGGGCGCCCCCCACCTACTTTAATTTTTAAAGAAACTCTATGGAAAAGACGACTCTGAAAAGTGTTAGGCTGCAGCTCTCTGCTTCTCCCGAAACTCTGAGCCTGAGCCTCTAAAACAAAGGCTCCTTGTTGTCATTGTGGTCCCCCCCAATTAGGGGCTCTGCCTTTTGCACTGTCACCTGCCGATTTCCTCGTATCCACAGAGTCAGCGTGCGGGCACCCGTGTGGCATGGTCACTCCCAATCTGGGGATTTCCCCAGCTGTTTGCCAGCCCCCCCAGACTGTTGGGGGTCACTACAAGTGGGAATTTTCCAAGAGGCAACACAGGGCCGAGTACAGGGCTGGGTTTACACACAGGGACTCCCTGAGCCTTCCCTCAAGCGACCCCGCGAGGCAGGCACTTCAGCACCCCCATTTCACAGATGAGGCAAATACGGCACAGAGCCATTAGGGGCCTTGGTTAAGGCTGGGAAGCTACTGCCTGTGGCCCAATCCAGGTCTGACCGACTTGACGACGGGAGCCGGTCCAGGAGCTTGCCAGGTAGACTTTGGCCCCACTGCATACCTGGTCTGAGCGTGTGCCGGGACCTAGATGCATGTGAGACGCCGGCCCCGCCCTCCCCTGCTCAGAGCCTGGTCAGGCAGCATATAAATATCTTACCTAACAAGCAAGCCGCCGGCCAGGACCCCACGCTGCCATCCCTGGCCAGCCTCCAGGTCCCAGCTTCCCAGCCTCCAGGCTGCCGCCCGTGCCAAGGCCCAGCCTCTGCCGGAGGCTGGTGGCATCTGCTTCTGCTTTGCTTGGGAAAACAGCTCCATTTACAAATATTTGGACTGTGGGGCGTCTCTCTCCACTCAGCCTCAGCTTGCGCTTCAAAATGAAGCCTTCCCAAAGGGACCCGGGACAAGGCTACAGGCAGGGAAAGGGGGGGGGGTCTCTGTTGAAATCTTCATTTTCCCTAATGGTAACTGTACCCCCTTCCTCCCCCTTCCCCAAATTCAGCAGGGCTGCTGGTGGTCTGGGGCCCCAAGGGGGGCAGTATTTCCAGAGAGCAGGGCTGAGCTGGTGAGGTACGCCCCCCCCTTAAGACCCCAGACCCCTCCCCATGACACCTCACCAGAAGGCTTTTCCCTTTCCCCGTGACTCCTGCCCTGTGCTCCTTCCCACCCTCCCGGTTCTGGCTCTCACCTCCGAGACCCTCCCTCCCCAGAGCAGGTGAGTGGGAGTAAGGGTCTAGCGGTGAGGTGACCGGGATAGTTCTCCCAGAGGGGAGTGCCAGGTCTTGCTGGGACAGAGCTGCTTTTGAGCCAGGAGTCTCCCCACAGGCAAGAGGCGGAGCCGGTCAAAGCCGCCAAGAAACACGATTCATTCACTAGCCAATTGCGGAGTTCCTACCCAGGGCCAGCTCTGAGCTAAGAGGGGCCGAGAAGCCACACAGATGGGTGGGAATTAAAACCACAGGAAGTGCTGAGGAGAGGAGGAGCTTGGTTCTATGACACTTGAAACAAAGACCCAGAGGGGAGTCTGTGAAGGCTCCCTGGAGGAGGTGATGCATGGCCTGTGTTCTGTCATGTGAGTAGGAGTTAACCGAGGAAGGAGGCAGAAGAGTGAGCAGAGCAGTTTGGGGGGGGGGGGCAGGGAGACTTGGAGGAAGTGAAAAAAGTCCTGAAAAAAGTCCTGGTTAGTGAGAGGCCAGAGATGAGGGGGAAGGTCAGAGCATCTGGGCTAGAAAACCATGGAGGAGGGAAGGGAGAGGCAGACCAGGCTTTGAAAGCTATATTAAAGATCAGGGTTCTGGCCACAGAAGGGCACCCAGGGTCTTCACTTGGGTCCATGTGCCTAGTAGGCAACTTGCCTAATGCCCAGCATCTCTCATGGGAGGATTTTGATATCCACATAGGTTCATTATTTATTTTATTTCTTTTTTGCCACTCTTTTTGTTTTTTGTTTTTTGTTTTTGTTTTTTTTTTAAGAAAATGCTAGGCGCCTGAGTGGCTCAGTCGGTTAAGCGTCCGACTTCAGCTCAGGTCATAATCTCATGGTTCGTGGGTTCGAGCCCTGCGTTGGGCTCTGTGCTGACAGCTCAGAGCCTGGCGTCTCCCTCTCTCTCTGACCCTCCCCTGCTCATGCTGTCTCTCTCCCTCTCTCTCTCTCAAAAATAAATAAAACATTGTGGTGCCTGGGTGGCTTGGTCGGTTAAGTGTCTGACTTCGGCTCAGGTCATGATCTCAGTTTGTGGGTTCAAACCCCACTTAGGGCTCTGTGCTGACAGCTAGATCAGAGCCTGGAACCTGCTTCAGATTCTGTGTCTCCCTCTCTCTCGGACCCTCCCCTGCTCACGCTGTCTCTCTCTCACACACAAATAAATAAAAACATTTAAAAATAATAATAAATGAATAAAGCATTAAAAAAAACTTTTTAAAAGAGAAAATGCTAAATAATTTAGCCAAGTGCTGAAAAGTTGTTGAAAAATAGAAAAAAGTTTTTAAAAGTATAATAGTTATTTAAAAATCTTGTTATTTCTAAAAGTTTAATTAGGAAGTCACTGTTGAGTCTAACAGTTCAGAGCAGACAGACTCGAGTTTGAATCCCAGGTCTGTCCTTTATAAGCTCAGTGTCCACTTCCCCTCTCCCAAATTCTATTCTCATTGGGAAATGGGAACATATCTATTTCACAGGATTATTGATAAATTAAGGGAACTAATGTAAGCAAATAGCAAGCCCACCGTGTTCAATTAACTATAGTTACCATTGTTCGCATTATCACTCATGAGCTTTCATTTCCTCACACCAAAAACCTGTTCCAGCCTCTGTATTTCTCATCTGGAAAATTAGCTCACCACTTAACTACTATTTTTCAAGCCAAAAATCTAGGAGTCACCATTGAGAGTTCACTTTTCTTTTCTTTTCTTTTTTTTTTTTTTTTTTTAGAGCTCATTTTCTTTACCCTCCAGGGGTGATCCACCTGCAAATAGCATCACTTTCTAAATCTTCTGCCATGTGGGTTATGTCTGCATTTTCCCTATTCCCCTCCTTCTATTTCTGTTATTTTCACCCCCTCAGCTCCCTGCGTGGTCCCTGAGTGGTCTCCGGCTTGCCCCCCCCCATCCACTCTCCACCGCATGGCCACAGTGATCCTCATATCCTCTCAGCTCTAGATCCTTCCTAACAATGGCACAAACTTAACTTTCAGCTCCTCAGGTAAGTGTCTCTTGACCACCTGACTTAACAAAAAAATTTTTTAATGTTTTTATTTATTTCTGAGAGAGAGAGAGACAGCGTGAGCAGGGGAGGGTCAGAGAGAGAGGGAGACACAGAATCCCAAACAGGCCCCAGGCTCTGAGCTAGCTGTCAGCACAGAATCCGACGCGGGGCTCGAACCCACAAACCGTGAGATCATGACCTGAACCGAAGTCGATGCTCATCCGGCTGAGCCACCCAGGCGCCCTCTGACCACCTGACTTAAATCACTCCTCTCTACTCCTCACTTTCTATTCTTTTGTCTTATCTATAGCCCTTCCGACTATTTGAAATGATCTTATTCATTTATCTGCCTACTTGCTGTTGCCTAGAATGCAACTTCCCTGAGGGCAAGGACCTCTCTGGCTTATTACCATATCCCCAGCACAGGATACAGGCTTGGTAAGCATTTGTTAGATGAGGGATTAACATCAACTGTCACACTGAATTCACTTGGAAGTGCCTCAAATGTCACCTCCTCTCTGAAGCCATCTCTGATTTCCCAGGGTATTTTGTGCCTGTGTCCACAGGCTAGCTGCCCGATGGTTGGACTGGAACTAGACTCTCTCTGGGAGAATCGCTGAGCCCCCGTTGCCTTGGAGGCCTGGTAACACCACCTCCAAGCACAGCCACCGAGCCTCCGTCCCCACCTTGCAGCTGATGGACCAGAAAGCAAGAGGTCAGGGCCAAAAACTAGCACCGATTTTCAAAAGAGGGAGAAAGCTCCAACCACCGACCGCAATGTAATGAAATGAGAGAGCCACCCAGAGAACATTTGCATTTTAAAAACTGTGATCTTCCAGGGCTTGCTCTTACCCACTCGGTGTCCGGTTGCTGACCCATAACTCAACTCCTCACCTCGTTTTTGGAGCCTGTGTCTGGCCACTCTGATATCCTGGGGCTGCCTGGAAAGCTGGGCGCCCCTGACTTTTGGAAACAGAGCAAAAAAAGAGACAGCAAACTCTGGGTAATCCAGACTTGGGATTTAGAGGTTATTCTGAGGTTTTGAATAAGGAACAGATTTTTGCTGGGTTTACCCACGCTACTGTGGTGGCTATGGGTAACGGCCCCTGGAGTCCCCGAATTCAAATCTTGGCTCCCCAGCTATAAGGTATATGACTGTGGGTAAGTCACTCAGCCTTTCTGTGTCTTCACCTGTAGAACGGAGTGAGCAATGGATTCTACCTCGAAGAGATGCCTTGGAGATTAAATGAGAGAAGGCATGTAAAACGCTTAGGAGGGTGTCTAGCCACGGTGTCAGTGTTTGCTTTTAATATTATCTTTTATCCGCACCGATTGATTGCCCACAATACAATCTTAAAGCAAGTCATGATAACATTAGATCTGAAGGAATTAAAGATGCCTTTCACCGCATTGCCTTTTCAACAGGCAGGCAGAACTTCTGGAGTCTTATCAGCAAACTGAATAGAGTCCTAACTTAGATTATCAGAGAGAAAACACACTTGATATGGTAGGCCATTTAGGACGAAGACCCACCCCGTGTCCCCACCCTCTCCTACAATCTGGCATAGAGAGTAATCGTTCCGAGGCATAGATCAGAGAGACAAGAAGATTCTTTTCATCCACCTGCAAAGGGCAAGATAATAATTGGAAAATATCTTATAGACAATAGAACAGCTTGGTACGATGTTCAGTTACAAAATACGTGTACAAAAATCAGTAGCTTTCTTATAGAGCAAGAATAACCAGTATACTGGAAATCACAAATCTGTTCACAGAGGCAAGAATAACAGCATTGATGAATGAAATGTTGGGAATAGCTTCTGTAAAAAACATGCAGGTTCATATGAAGTGGATGTTTATATGTTTATTATACATGTGTTAATGATCTGGGTCCTGGCCTGAGGGGCACCCAGGGTCTTCACTGCGGTCCATAAGGCAACTTGCTTGATGGCTGGTGTGTCTAATATTCATTGCTCATGGGACAATATTGACAGCCACATAGTCCCATTATTCATTTTATTTCCTTTTGGCCATTCTTTCGGTATTTTAAGAAAATGTTACCACCTGTGACATATATATAAAATCCCCAAAAGCATAGAAATGAGGACTTGAATAAATAAACACATACTGTATCTTGTTTTTGTCTGGAAGGACCCAAAAGTAAACAATGGCAAATTTTCCTAAAATGTATTTAAAAATTCAATCCAATCTTCACCCAAATTCCAGTATGTTTTTTTTTTTTTTTTAATTTCTGGAGCTTGACAGCACAATCCTGGATTTTACCTGGAAGAATAATAGGAGAGAATAAATGTCTGGGACCAAATGAGAAAGGAGGGAGAAATCGCAGTAACAGATATTGAAACACATTGTAAAGATGGAACAGTACAGATGTTTGGATACAGGATCAAAAATAAGCAGGTCAAGGGGTGCCTGGGTGGTTCATTCGGTTAAGTGTCCAGCTTCGGCTCAGGTTATGAGCTCACAGTCCATGAGTTCGAGCCCCGCGTCGGGCTCCGTGCTGACAGCCCAGAGCCTGGAGCCTGCTTCTGATTCTGTGTCTCCCTCTCTCTCTGACCCTCCCCTGCTCATGCTCTGTCTCCCTCTGTCTCAAAAATAAATAAACATTTAAAAAAAGTTTTTTAAATAGGCAGGTCAATAGAATAGAGCAGAAAGTGCCACTTCATATGGAAACTTAGGACACTAGAAGAGACTTCTAATCAGAGGCGAAAGATGTATTATTTAATAGATGATGTGGGCAACTGGCTGGCCATTTGGAGGGGGAAAAAGATGGATTCATTCTTCTCTCACCAGAATAAATTCCAGATGGAATGAAATTTAAATGGAAAAACCCACACCACAAAAATATTAGAAAAAAACTATGGAAGAATATTTTATGAGGATAAAGCCTTTATAAGTGGCAAATGAGACCCAGAAGCCATAATGGAAAAGATAGACAGCCTGAGGTTTTACAGATTTATAGTAAAATACGCTGCAAATAAAGTCGAAAGACAAGCTTCCCTTGGGAGAAAATATGACAGAGGTAGATTTACTCTCCATAAGATAGAAAGAGCTGCTACAAATCAATGAGAAAAAAAGCAAGGAGCCTGAACAACCTTCAAAAAGATGATCAATCTCTCTAATAATAAAGGAAATGAAAGTTGGAACAATGGGATGTGCTCTCCTCACATCGCACTGACAGTCTGCAAAGATCAAATACTCGGAGTTGGCTAAGAGGTTGGGAAACAGGCATTTCCGTACACTGCTGGTGGAAATATAAATTGGTTCAAGCTTTTTGGAGAGCAATTTGGCAATCTCAACAAACATTTTAAATGTGCGAACTGTGTAGACTACATCTCTGCCCTCTTTTAGGCTCTTCATACAGATCGTTTCATGGGAGAACAGCTGTGGCGTGGTGGATGCTGTGGTGAGTCGCCCAGAGCTCCCGCCAGCTACTGAGAAGATTGATGGCTGAGGGCTCCCAGCTGTGACCAGCCCCACCCAGCCACCCAGAGGTTGCTCTTGGCTGGAAGGAAACATCTTGCCCAAGGTCATGCTTGTCTCCTGGGGCAGCCAGCCTCCGATGGCTGGTTAAGGGAGGTACATGAAGACCTAACCCTGTCACCCCAATCCGGGGTGACTCTGCAGGGCTGTTCTGCTTCCAGAACTTTCTGTGGGATGAGCTGAGGCTTCTGTTGGGTCTGCATTGCAGCCTATTTCTTCCCGTGCCCAGATGTGCTTCCTGCACAGCCCTTCGGACGCTGATGTTGAGAACATCTCCCAGTAAACCTTCCACAAGAAAATCTCTGTCTCAGAGCCTGATTCCCAGGGCATCTGACCTGTGACCTTGGGTGCCATGAGTTATCCAAGAAGGCAGACTTTAAAATGGGGTTTCGGAGCTGGATTATTGCACACCAGACTGGCAGTGGGGCCCATCACTGTTGGTTTGTGGAGCACTGACGTCACTAGTTTTGACTAGTGTTGAACTAGGATTACTCAGACTATGTCATGGGAGATTGACAAGCATGAGGGAAGGGATTCTAAGGACAGTGGAATCGAATGACTGTTTCCAGGAGCAATAGATGCCCTGGAAGTAGACAAGGATAGGCTGAGGGTGTTGAATCAGCAATGAAAACCTGATTGTGAAAGCCAGCGGGCCTCTTTCGCAGCAGAAGGCCAGAAGGCAAGAAAAGCTGAGATCTGGCCCAGGACTCCTATGCTTCAAAGTAGGAGAGCTCCAGGGAAGGAATTTCTATGAAAAGTCAGAGCTTCATGCAGGGGTAGAATCCTGAGATATGAGACGGGGATGTCAGGATTGATACACATGAAAATCTTCTGTCCCCAGATGACCTTGAATCTTCTGACCATTGCTTGCAGGCAATGAAGGGGTCTCTACTTATAAGGCAACATATGCCTTCCTTAGGATGTCTCCTTACCTCCCCTCCTGACCTTCAGACCAGTAACTAGGACTGAGTCACAACATAACTGAAGCAGGCAGAGGTGTGCTCCACTTGCCGAGGGAGGAAGGCACTATACTATGAAGGAGATAGCCAGCCAGAGTTGGTTAAGAGAAAATGGCATCCCTGGGGTTGGATGGGCCAGCACCAAGGATATTTCTTAGTCTATACAATTAAATCAAGGAAGAAATAATCAGAAGTCTGAGAAAAGCCACCTAAATAAAAAGCCATGATCCCTCGACCAGTTTCTGATCCTGAGTCAGGTTCGAGATCTAGAACCCACTGGCTGTAGAAGAGGCTGCATCTCCAGACGGAAAGAGCCTACAATACCAGGATTTCCCCAGCCTCTTCCACCAAAGGGGCCTACGACCATGTGCTTGGGCAAGTGAACACTGGAGGGAAGATCTGAAGACTAAACATTTTGAGGACTATGGAACACAGAGCATGGCACTGACATTGACACTCAGGGACTCAGAGCATCATCACGGGCTTTCTGTTAGAGTGGGGGTGTATGAAAGCCAGGCCCAGCTTACAGAGGATCCACTGGGTCCATCGTGTTACTCATCATTTGCCTGGTCCCCATATTTTTCATAGGAATGTCTATATTTGGAAGTAGGAAGAACACTTTGGTTCCTTGGCGTATGGAGTAAGATCCAGGTGTAAACTTTTGAAACTGACCTCCTCACTCTGACCAAGATGGTCAGTAATAAACAATATTGAATCCCAGGGTTGAGAAGGAGGTGGTGAGGGATGACAGCAGTTAGTGCCACCCTTAAAGTCCTGGCCCCCTACAAAACCCAGGAAGATCCTGAAGGATGACAGGTGCTACGGTGCACTGCACAGGGAGATACGCCCCTGCTATAGCTGTGTCAGATGTGGCTTCTTTGTTAGAACAGATCCGAGTGGGCTCCAGGAAACGATATATGACCCTTGGTCTAGTAAGTGGGTTATTTTCTATCTATCACATAGGAGGCTCAGGAACAGCTTGCATTCACTGAGAAGAAACCACAGTCCACATTCACTGTCTTGCCCCCAGGGCTCTGTTAACTCTGTAGAAGGCACAGCACCGTCAGCTCATCCCACAGAACTCAGCTGGGCTTCCCTGCTGACAGCATCAATGTTAACCAGGCTAGATGAACAATAAATAGCAGGTACATTGGAAGCCTTGGTACAACATGCACCCCAGGGAGTGGGAGGTCGTTTTAGGTGGTTCAGGAGCCTCATTTGTGAAGTCTGGGGGTCCAGTCTGGCCCTGGTCTAGAACATCTCAGCACATTTCCTCTAAAGTAAAGGTCAGATTATTGCATCTCACACCTGTCACCACTGAAACAGAAGTACAGTGCCCGGCAGGCCTCTTCAGGTTCTAGAGAGAGTATATTTCACGTGTGTTGTAGCCCAGATAGTAGATGATATGAAAAGCGACCGGCTTTGAGCAGAGACCAGAGCAGGCTGGGTCTGCAGCCGATCCAGCCTGTCAAGCAGGCAGCCCAGCTGCGTGGGCCGTACAACACGACAGACTATGTGGCATTGGAGCTCTCCATGGTGGGGAAAAGTGCTGTGTCGATTCTACGGCCAGCTCTAATAGGAGAATCTTAGCGTAGACCTTTGAGGTTCTGGGGCAAGGTCATGCTACCTGAAGTGGAAAATTATACACTTTTCAACAATAGCCCCGGAAAGGATGCTGTGTGCTGATAGAACACCTGATCGTGAGATATCAGGTCTCTCTGTGGCCAGAGGTGTCCATCATTAGTGGGGTTCAGACAATATTGCAAAGCTATGAGCTTGGGTAGGCCGCACAGGGCCAGAGGAGGCAAACAAGCCGTCCAAGCTGATAAATCACCTGAACTCCAGATGTAGGATGCCTAATAAACAAACACCTGGCAGAAGAGGGGGAAAAATTCCCAGCTGGGGTAGCTTGATGTGTGGATGCAAGCGACAAATAGATCCCCACTGCATTGGGCCTCACTCAAGGTTAGCACTGAAAAACCACACGGAGGGAAATCCTCCCTTGGGCAGAGTTGGACAGTGACCTGTCAATCCACTTGGTGCAGAAAGAGAAGTGGCCCGAGGTTGGAATAGTTAAGGCCTCCCAGGCAGTGGCGGATGGCTTGACTGCCTGTGCAGAAGCCAGGAAGGAGCCCATTTGGAAGATCGGGAACAAGGAAGTCTGTGGAAGAAATATGTAGATGGATTTAAGGGCATCCAGTGTAAAGATCTTTCCATCACATGCTAATCCCCCATACAGAGAGCATCTGCCTCAGAAGAGGCACTGAACAACCAGGCAGAGAGAATGACTCAGCAGGAAAATGTCGGCCAACATGGTATCATTTACAACCAGTGCTTGCACAGAGGAGTCACGGTGGCAGGGACCGAGGTTGTGCTTGGCAGGGAGCCGCTTCTCAGGGCTGACCTAGCTTTTGCCACCGCTGAATAGCCAACATGCCAGCAATGGGACCGATGTGGCACCTTCCCTCAAGGGGACCAAACAGCCACTCAGTGCGTTGGATCCCTCTGCCCAGGAAGAAGTGGATCTATCTTGACTGAAATTGGCACACACTCAGCTTGTCTTTTCTGTCTACCTACTAGTTATGCGGGTTGTGGCTGTGTGTTCACGCACCCACACGGGATCCCGTGTAACCTCATGTAGACCAAGGGACCCCTTTTAGAGCAGCCTCCTCCCTCCATCTTCAAAGTACATCATTCTAAGCTGTTTCCATCATCACATTTTCTGACTCTGATCCTCTGCCTTTCTCTCTGTTTTTAAAAAAATTTTAATGTTTTATTTCTGAGAGAGAGAGATAGCATGAGCAGGGGAGGAGGTCAGAGAGAGAGGGAGACACAGAATCTGAAACAGGCTCCAGGCTCTGAGCTGTCAGCACAGAGCCTGACGTGGGGCTTGAACCCACAAACTGTGAGATCATGACCTGAGCTGAAGTCGGACGCTCAACCAACTGAGCCACCCAGGCACCCCTCTGCCTTTCTCTTATAAGGACCCTTATGATCAACTTGAGCTCACCTCAATCATCCAAGATTCTCTCCCCCTCTCAAAATCCTTAAGTGAATCCCATCTTCAAATTCCCCTCAGGCAACACATTCATGACAGCCAAGCATGAAACTCTACCTATAGTTCTTTGACACACTACGGTTTGAAATCTAGTGAGCTGGTGGTCTGCCTGACCTTGGCCAGGACAGAGAACAGAGCAAGGCCATGTTGATTTGACCGGTCAAAAGGCTAATGATTCAGTAAGAGCTGAGGGATGGCAATGGCGGTGAGACGCTGGGCAGAGAGGTTAGCCTGGGGTCTCCGCACAGGATGGCGATGGAGAATGTGATAGGCAGAAACAGTGTCACCCTTGGTAAGAGAGCCTTCCAGCCAGAGTCCATAAACAGACCCCAGCCTCCTTGCCATGAGGCTCAGAGAGAAGCCTCAATAAATCTGAAAACTGAGGGATGGGACAGAGTGCATCAGAACCCTCAGGTACCAGGACTGCCCCCTGCTGGAAAGTTTGGGCCATGACAGATCCGAATCACCAAGCACTTTCTATATATGTGTTGATTCTCAGACTTTCTGTGATTTTCTTAAGGTTGCACCGCTGGAGAGGAGGGGAGCTGGGATTCAAGTGCAGATGCGCGTTCCCCGTGCTAGATCCCCTCCCTGGTCGGCCGGTGGGAGCTGGTTGCCAGGCCTATAAAAAGATTTTTAGTTTCAATGATATCCAAGGCATGGCTAAAGCCATCATATAAAGACGCTTAGAATCAGATCCGTATAATCAACAGAAAAGTCCTCAGGAGAGGGCTTCAGTTTATGATGCCGGGGCCAAGAAGTCTACAAAATTTGGGTTGGAAGATCTAGAGAGAGAGAGAGAATGACCTGGCCTGTTTTCTCCTCTCGCTTCCTCTGTCTGGCCAACATCATTAATGTTTCTGGCATTTTTATTCTTGGCTCTTTACCTCAAACAAAACAAAACAAAACAATGAAGCTTATTTATTATATTTTAGATTTTGAGATTTATGGGTTCACAGTTAAATAATCTTATAGGGATTAGGACCAGGGTGAACTCTCATTATAAATGTCAATATCTCTGGGTCCCAGATCCCCAAAGAGCTGTCTAAAAGAGTCTGTATTTCATAAGCAAGCATTAGGAATATGGCATATTAATATTATTCATTATCTGTTGCCACAATAATGCTGAGTTATGGCCACAGAGACTCTGAGGCATACACACCAGTAAACGTGTGCTTGGCTCAAGCGTCTGGAGGGTTGTGCTGATGCAGGGCAGGCTTGGCGGGCTTGCTGGCCTCGGCGGCATTCACCCCTGCCGCCGCGGCATGTGGGGTTGTCTGGGCACCTCTGCTGATCTTGGCTGGGTTTGCACACATCACTGGAGTTGGCCGGCTCTCAGCTGATCTGAGATGGCCTTTTCTGAGATGCTGGACTGACTCAGCTCTGCTACACCAGTGCCATCCACCAGCGGGATAACCCAGACCTATTCTCAAGGGCAGGTGCAGAGGGGCAAGAGAAGGAAGTAGAAATATGCAGATGCTTCTCCAAGTGTGTGCCTGTGTCACATCTGCTAACATCCTGTTGGTCAAAGCAAGTCACATGTCCAAACCAGTTAGAGAGGAAGGACACTAAACAGGTATACAACATAGAGTATGGGGGAGTGGGGGTAAAGGACTCAGCAACAGGTGGAAGGGAGGAGGTATTAATGCCATCGATCCACCACAAGACTGATCATTTATTGGGCATTTACTGTGTCCCAGGTCCTGAGTCACATCCTTTATACATATGACCTTCAGTACTCAGGAGCATGACCATTCTGTCCCTGATTTAGAGCCTCAGAGAAGTGGAGCAACTCGCCCAGGGTCACACAGCAAAAAGCAGAGCTGAGACTGGAATTCCAGGCCTGCTGACCACAGGGGGTGGCTGTCCATACCAGCACATGGCTCAGATGGAAGTATTTTTAGGATTAATTTTGAGGACGTATCACACCGTGACTGTTCAGACTTCTAACTTCAGCAGGTTAATGGCGAGGGTCTGGGCCTTTGTCGATTTGCTAGTGTGAACATTTTGGATATAAAATTTTAATATAAAACGATTACTCCCGAATCACAAGAATAACAGTAGTAGTGACAAAAACTTAATGAGAACTTACCACGTGACGAGCACTAAGAACTTTACATACATTACGCTTCATTAAGGGCTTAGAGCACGGTGTCCTCTCTCCCTTTTCTTACAGACACTGGTAAGGGACACATCTGGGCCAGAACACAGGTGAGATGATGCCAGAGCTTAGCCTGCTGACCATCTTGCTAAATGGCGCCCTTCCTTTGTTAAGTAGAGCGTAATGTGTTTGGGGCCACCTTGGGGACAGTCAGCCGGGTCCCCACCAGCCTCTCTGTCTTCACGGCGCCCCTCTGTATCTCAGGTGATGGATCGTCTTGGGCAGGGATGAGCCAAACCCCGGGGTGGGGGGTGAGGTGGGTGCAGAGGAAGGTTCCCCAGCGGCAGCCAGAAAATTGTGCCGAGGGTGGGGGGGGGGGTGGGGGGGCCTCTGCACGGAGTGAACAGGCACTGGCCACGGGGACCCGGCTTCTTGGCAGTATAGCCTCCAAGATGGATGGCCGTGGCCTTTGGGGCTGGACAACCTCTTCTCAAGCCTTTGATGCCGAGAGCAGAACGAATGTGAGCCGGCCGCCCGGCCGCAGCTGCCTCTCATTAGGGCTGCTTCCGCCGGCCCAGGACAAGGTGGACCCGCGTGGTAAGCCGGGGCAAACGCCAGATGTGTCCCCCACAGCTGGCTGCAGAGCATTGCTCTTGACTTCTCGCCCCCCGCCCCTCACCCCACGTCCCCCTGGTTTTTCCAGGCGGAATCTGAAATCAGGACGGGTCCCCCCTCCCTGCTCCCACCACTTTTTCCCCCACACGTCCGACCCGTCAGCACATCCCCCAGCTCTGCTTTCAAAATATGTCCCCGCCTAACCCCTTTCTCCACCTCCACCTCCACGGACGTGGCCTGAGCCAGGCCACATTCTGTCCCTCTGGACGATTACAGTAGCCTCCTGTTACGGGTTGAAAATGCAAACATGTCGAATTCATATGTGGAAGTCCCAGCTCCCCCGTACCTGGGAATGTGACCTTATTCGGGAATGGGGTCGTCGCAGATGTAATTACTTACGATGAGGTCACGCTGGAGTAGGAGGGACCCCTAATCCAATATGCCCGGTGTCCTTATAAAATGGGGGAGATTTGGACACGGGCAAGGACGCGGGGAGAGCGCCACATGGAGAGGAGGCAGAGATCAGGGTGGCCAAAGATTGCCAGCAAAGCACCAGAAGTCAGGGGACAGGCTTGGAGCACAGCCTCCCTCCCAGCCTCCGAAGGAACCAGCCTCCGGGACACCTTGATCTCAGACTTCCAGCCTCGGGAAGAGTGAGACAGTCGTTCCCTCTGTCCGAGCTGCTCAGTCTGTCCTTCTTTGTTGCCACAAGCGAACCGACAATCCCTGAACTGGGATCCCCGCTTCTCCTTCTGCTCTGCTCCCCTCCCCCCCACACACATCACAGTCCGCAGAAAGCGGGATATTTTAGAATTCCAATTTGGGCCATGCAACTACCGCTTAGAACCCTGCCACAGCCTACCATGGCCTTGGAAGACGTGGCTCGCCACTCACACCAGGCTCTGTGTGCTACTTGAGCATGCCCAAGTCCCTCCATGCTTCTCTAGGGATTTGTGTGCCCTTGGAGGAGTCTCCAGTCTAGTGATATGGCCTCGCTTTACCCATCTGCAAAATGGATCTGTGCATGACATCTTTTAATCCTCCTCTAAACAGTGTAAGGTCGGGGGCACCTCTCTCAACAATGGATGCTGTTACTACTATATTTATTTCTTTGAGAAAAACTTAGGTGGACAGTGATAAAGTAACTTGCCCCGCAGGAAGAAAGGCAGAGCTGAGAGTTAAACCGAGCGTCCCTGGCTCCAGCGTCCATATCCTTGGCCGCCTTGTATATTGCCTCCAAGAAGCTGGCCCTATGACTGTCCCCATCTGTAAAATGGGCCGGTGTCCATGGAGGGGGGTGATGAGGCTCCGAGTCCAGGTGTCCAGTGTAATTCTGTAGAGAAGCTCTACAAGGTGAAGTCCGGGCAGGCACAGGGTGCGATGTGGAAAGGCACCCCCAAGTACCCACACCATAGATAACGTGCATGTGGAACCCATCGTGTGCTGTCTGCTCTGTGGCATAAGTAGGAGAGAAATCCAAAGACACAAGTCACACTCTGTGGGCTGTCCCCAACGGTAACGGTCGCTGCTCTTAGAGACTGAGAAACCGCTGGGGTGACCCCTGAGATTTTCATCAAGTTGGGGAAGTTCCCACTGGGACATGGGCTCCATGTTTTCAACCTGATGCCAGCTCTGAGTTAGGGGGGAAAAAAAGAAGAGAATAAGCAATGTCACCAAAGCTATACGACTGGAGCAAAGTTTTCATCTACATAAACAAACTGCTTTTAAACATGCCTAATACAGATTGCATATCATTAACGGGAAGTCCCCAGCTGCAGCTTACCTGTCACCTGAGTAGCACCTACTGACCAGTGCCCAGGCTGTGTAGGGGGCCCGGTCAGGGGCTAAGAGCCTTGCACACAGGCTCCCCTTTAGCGCTCGCACAAGCTTCTGAGGTAGATGTCAAGGCTGCTGCACCCATTCTACAGAAAAGGGCCCTGAGCTTCAGAGGCGTCCACTCTATCGTCTCGTGGCAGGCAGAGAAGTGACATCTTAATTAATATGTTTTTCTATAGTTTTACTCTTTGACACTCTCTGCGTCTCACACCAGAATATGTGCCGTTAGCTTTAAGTGGCCCTTAGTTATCGTCCGTTCCCGGGGGGTGTCACGAGCAACAGACGAAGAACAAAGCTTCCAAAATTCAACTAGGATGGGATGTCATTCAGGTGAGAAGCTGAGCAATTTGGAAAGACGGTTTGTTTCGGGAAGAGCAGAATCTGGGGGCATCGCAGGAGGCTTTGAGAACGGGAGCCCGGCCAGCACTGGGGTAGGGTCCCCAGAAGTGGGAACTACGTTGGGGGCTGGGCAAGCAGAAGGAAGTGGTGCCCACAGGCCTGGGGCGTAGCTCTTGGTCCCAGCAAGTGTGACAATGGCCACAGGAGGGGACCTATGCCAACATCCCCCCCCCCCGCAGCAAGCAGGGCCCAGAGCATGGTGTGTGGGGTCTCCCGGGGCCCAGAGCATGATGGGAGAGCCTCCGGGGGGTGTCCAGGGACAGCACCCCTGCTTCCACGGGATTATGTTGGCTAAAGCACAGAAAGGAGGAGCTGGCACAGGAGACGGGAAGAGGCGCAGCTGCCTCCAGGGTACCAGCCAGAGTGGAGCTGAGAGCTGAGGGCTGTCAGGGGACGGAAGCGTGTGCTGCGGGGACAGAACCCAGGGGTCCCTGCCTCCCCTCCGGCTCAGTAAAAGCCCGAGAGCCTCGTGGCTGTCAGCGTGTGGGTGTGACTAAGCCTTATTGCGACCGCACAGTAAGGGCTCCTGATAAAGTGCATCCCAGAAAAACAAGGTTTCATGTATTTGCACACCGAGGTTCACAGCCTGTGAAACTTACACCTGCCTGATGGGGCATCTCATGCTGCGAGGTGGTCCCTCTGCTAGAATGTCCAGGTCTCTGCACACACACACGCACACACAAACGCACTCCCTCAGGAGGGTGTCNCCTCGTATGTCCACGTCCTAATTCCCGGAGCCCGTGCTGTGTTATGTTCTGGGACGGAAAGAGTGGGCCCGTCTGAGTCCCGGCTCTAACAGAACTACCCTAGACCAGGGCGGGGGGGTGGTTAGGGACACCTAGACAAGAGGGATTCCCCTCTCAACGTTCTGGCGGCTGGGACGCGCGCCATCAGAGCCCCAGCAGGTCAGGCTTAGAAGGTTCAGGCCTCTGTTGGACTGTTAATGTGAACATTGTGAAATAAAATTTTAACATAAAATGATTGCTCCCAATAAAAACAATACCAGTGATGATGACAATGACTTACAGGAACTTCCCATGGGACCGGCCCTGTGCTAGGTTGTGTCCCAAAGACCCCACCTCCAGAGGCCATCCCATTAGACTTTCAGCATCCGGGTTCCGGAGGACACAGGCATTCTGTCGATTGCAAGGTTGCCAAGGAATTCTGCGGTTGTGTGTCCATAACCTTGAAGGGGAGGTTGTCCTGGCTTACCCGTTAGACCCAAAGGAATCACAGGGAGCCTCGTAGGTGAAAGAGGGAGGGGGAGAGTCAGCGTCAGAGACACAGAGAGGTCCGCAGGCCTGTACCGCAGCCTTTGAAGATGGAGGAGGACCCTGAGCCCCAGGGGCTGGAGAGGGCACGGAGTGCAGTCCTGCCCAACACCTTGATTTTAGCCTTGTCAAGCCCACTTTGGACTTCAGACCTCTAGAATCACAAAATAATAAACCCATGTGGTTTCGGCAACTAAGTTTGTAACAGCAGCAAAAGCTGGCTGATTTGCGCGCTTCCTCGGGACCGCTCTTTCCCTCCGCTCCCCTCCTCCCTGCTGCTCCCTTCGCCCCATCGGCCCATCATTCCCTTGGTCTCCNGACCTCTAACCCAGCCCAGAGCGGGACAGGCTCCCGGCCCCGGGCAGCTCCCAGACTCCAGCTCCCCCGGGGCAAGGTGGGAGTAAGACATCTGGGGCGGAGGGCTGGGCCGTCCTGGGCCTCCTCAGTCTTTTCTGAGGCAGGACCAATCGCCCCCACCCAGGACAAGGGTGCTTGGAATGGCTCCGCGTGGGATGGGAGCAGGAAAGGGGGCCGGAGGGGCACTGGAGGTGAGTGGAGCGGGTGGGCAGGAGGGGAGACGGAGGGCTCTCGAAGATACCGGAGTGTATGACACCTCGTAAAACAGTGCAGACTGGGGCGTGGAAAGGTACTGGGCTCAGACTTTCATCTCCTGTCAGTAAAGCCTTATCAGCACTGAGCGGGTTTTCAGCTCTTAATTCCAGATGTGGCCCAAGGCCCATCCGCAGAAGGGCTGCTTTCCTCCCGCCTCTTCCCAGGAAGGCTGGGCAGGGCAGTGCTGGGCCGGATGGAGGCGGACAGAGGCCTTTCGGGACTGTGTTCTGGGGTCCCAGGAGCCAGGCTGGTGGACCGTGATGGATGCAGAGATTGTTACCCCGGGAGACAGCAGGGCAGCGAGGGAGCTGGTGGTGCCTCCGCCAAAGTGGGTCTGTCCCTGCTGAAATGGGGGGGCACGGTCTCAACTCGGTGCTTCGAGCTTCAGGTCCTTCGCCTGAATGGTGACCTTGGGCAAGTCAATTTCCTCTTCTGGCCCCAACAGTCTTAATACAATTAGGAATGAGCCCTAGTTCCTTGCGTTAGTTAATAGGTATATACTAAGCCTGTAGTGCACACTGGTTTCTATTTAGTGTTGTGAGATGTGGGAAAACAAGGGCTCTCTGATCTTATAAAGCACCTATTCTAGTGTAAGGCAGTCCCAACTGAACATGCAAAGAAGCAAATCACCCGGACCATGAGAAATGCAGTGAAGAAAGGAAATGAGATGGTGTGACCACGGAAACCTTAGGGGAAGGACCCTCATGGGGAAGGTGGTCCGGGACACCCTCTCTGAAGAGGGGATGTTTGATTTTCCAGAGAAAGTTCTCTTTGATCAGAGTGGGTCCGAGGGGCCGCAGATCAGGAGGCCCCAGCTTCGGACTCACCCATGCACCACGCTTTTGCAAAACCGAGCGCATTGCTTCTACTGTCTGGGCCTGCCTCGGTTTCTCCATCCGTGGAGAAAGAGGGTGGCTGAACTTGAAGGTCCCGAGAGTCCTTGCAATTAGCTCTCCTGTTGATAAAGATGTGCGCTCTTGAGTATCTGTGGAAAATGTGGGAGGCTTATTTAAATGTGAATATATTAGTCAGGAGAGGCCCGGCCATGCTGGTAGCTGATAAACCCTGACATCTCGGGGGCTTAGCATGTTAACAGTGTATTTCTTGTTTACTTACTGTCTGCTGTGTGTTAGCTGCGTCGTGAGGAACATGTGGCCACCAAGGTCCAGAGGCAGGGAAGAGAAAGGCCAGGAAGTCACCCTGGCTCTGAGTGTCTTGGCCGGAAGGTACAGTACATTTTCCATTCACAGTCCACTGGTGAAGGAGCCCCACTCCAGCTGCAAGGGAGTCTGGGAGAGGGGAGGAGCCCTTGAAGTATCTGGCGAGTTCCAACTGTGTGACACACTCCGTGGCATGATGTCGGGGCACCCCACGAGCAGCGAGCGCCTTCCCAGCTCCCGCCCCCAAACCCCGTCATTGCTCACATTTGGATCTCAGCTGACATTCAGAGACCTCTCCTCTATACCTGCCCCTCCCCCTCCGCGGAGCATCCAGTGCCTCAGAAACATCTGGAAGCCCTCTTTCCCATTAGGAGACACAGAGCTGGCCACAAATGGTGTCTCACCAATCCCCGGGCATCCTTGGTATGACGAAGGGGACATCTGTTCTCCCTTTGCCTGGAGTACGGTCAAAGCGCGTGAAGGAGAGTGGTCGTTCAACCGAGGAGAAGCCATTTGACACGTTTAAGTTGCCCCGTCTGTCACCACTCTCCTGCTGCGGAGTCCTCACACCCATCCACTCCGTTCCTCAGGACTCACTTCATTTTCCTAAAATGTTTATTTGTTTATTTTTGAGAGACAGAGAGTGAGCAGGGGAGGGGCAGAGAGAGGGAGATAGAGAATCCGAAGCAGGCTCCAGGCTCTGAGCTGTCCGCACAGAGCCCGACGCGGGGCTCGAACTCATGAACCGTGAGATCGTGACCTGAGCCGACGTGGATGCTCAATCGACGGAGCCCCCCAAGGGTCACTTCATACCAGCCGCCGGCTGACACGCTGCAGTGCAGAGCCTCTGAAGTGTGCATAGTGCTGCAGGGGCGCGAGAGCTCGGTGTAAGGGGCACACCCGGAGCCGAAGAACCCACAGTGGCCGCGATGACGGCAGGGTGCTGAACACCACGGTGACAGCTGTCACTTCCTCAGCGCCCGTGTGCCAGGCCCTGGGGGACTGCACTGAGGCCTTACAGCTTAGGTTGCCTTCGAGCCTCAGAACAGTCCCAGCGGAGCGAGAACTATGATCCCCACCCTCTCAGTAACTTGGTGTCCGAAGGCAGCAAGGGTATGTCGTGACCGTAAAGTTTGCTGTGCAAGGTCTTCTCAGGGACCGTGGTGGGGCCTCCGAGGACCGGCCGCACAACGTCACTGAGGGCATGGGTCCTCGTGGCATGGCCTCTGACCCTGCTTCCCTGGCCCTAGTCCATGCAAAGTAGCCACATTTGGTTTCTGTCGCTTTGCCACCAGGAGCTCCGTGTGGTTGGCATCAGCCTGTGGGTAAATGCCCCAGCCATGCGGGCAGAAATCCACTGNNNTTCCTGGTGCAGCAGCCCTAGGACAAAATTTCCCCGCACAGCCAGGCCTTCTGGGCCCTTCAGATCTGCCACTGCCTGCCTGTGGCCCCAGCTCTGGTCCTTCTCCAGACACCTCCGGACTGTTTTCCAAGTGTGCCACTGACCTCAAGTGCCTGAGCCTTTAGTCATCCTGGCCTCCCCTATTTACCTGCTACTATTTACCCTGTAAGTAGTCATCGAATACTGAGCCCTGTGTCCGTCTTGTCTGCACCCACAGTGTCTGCACAGCATGTGGCACATATGGATTTCCCAGTAAATGGTTGCTGGATTAATTGAATTAAAATGAGATGGGACCCTGGGCATCTCATCGAGAAGTTCCAGACAAGTAGCTCATGGGCTGGATTCAGCCAGCATCATTTAAGGTTCAGTTTTAAGGGGCACCTGGGGGGCTCAGTCGGTTAAGTGTCCGACTTCGGCTCAGGTCATGATCTCACAGATTGTGAGTTCAAGCCCCACGTCAAGCTTTGTGCGGACAGCTCAGAGCCTGGAGCCTGCTTCAGATTCTGTCTCCCTCTCTCTCCATCCCTTCCTCCCTCCCTCTCTCTCTCTTTCTCTCTCTCTTTTTCTCAAAAATAAACATTAAAAATTTTTTTAATTCAATTTTAAGGTGTGCCTGGGTGATTCAGTCGGTCAAGCATCCGACCCCGGATTCTGGCTCAGGTCATGATCTCACAGTTTGTGCATTTGAGCCCCAGAGCCTGCTTGGGATTCTCTCCGTCTCTCACTCTCTCTGCCCCTCCCCTGCTCTTGCTTGCTTGCGTGCACTCTCTGTCTCTCCCTCTCAAATAAATAAAAATTTAAAAATAGTTACAAATTGTCCATTTTAAGCAGCGTCAGTATTTTAAAAGGGGAAGATTCCCCATAGGAATGAATCGCGCTTCCTGACTTCTCTTCCCACCCTCTCCCCTGCGCAGGACGGGCTCTGACAATGGTCCCACTGCAAGAAGCTGAATGGTGACGCTCCTTAGGAACAGGGCCAACGTTCTCTGTTTCTTTACGGCTCCTGCCATCTCACCTTCCTCATGTAGGCAAAGCGTGTCCTGCGCTTTTCTGTAGGCACTGACATTTTCAGTCCTTGACCCGTTTGAAGCTCCATTTTACACGTGGACATGGGGGCCTGTGGGGGCTAGTGCGTGGGGCAACGTGGGGGCTAAGACACAGTCCCTGCCTCGTGTTCCCCACGCACCATTCTCCGCGCGGCAGAATTGGCTCCGCGCACACCCCACACATGCTTGGAATCTCCGTTCTGGATTTGCCTTAAGCTCCTTTTGCTACAAGGTAGGGATGTTTTAGAGCCTCCGAAGTCTACGCCAGCTCCTCCCATTACCACCCCCAACGAGATCCTCGGTGCCCCCGAGCTGGGCGTCCAGAGCCACATCCATCACGGACACTGGGCTGTCAGCACGGCCACGTGCCCCTCTCAGAGGCCTGAATCCAGAATGGATTCATCCTGGGGGGGAGCCCCGCGTGCTTTTATGTCTTCGATTCATTAGATTTTTCTGTCAGCAGCATAAATCAGGGCTGGACCCTCTTCTCACACTCGGGAATGGGGAAGACATGCAAGGAACAGATAGGAAACGCCCAGAGGGCTGGATGTGGCAGATGGTGATTCTACAGCCCTTATATTTATTCGTGTGTGTGTGTGTGTGTGTGTGTGTGTTTTAACCAAAGAGAGATTTTAGAGCGATCCTTGAGGGGAGACAAAGACTGGAGGGTGGGTGAGTAGACTGAGATTGAAATGATTACTTCCCCACAATCCTACTAGATTGCCCCTAATTTCTTCCAATTCCATGGTGAGAAAATCTCCCCTTTTATTCTGCCCAAGCACACTGGAGGGGGGTGGTCTTCAAAACACCAACAAATAAACAAAAGCCCAAATCATGCTAAATTCTCAAGTAGCTGCTTACGGCCATTAGTACAAAATCCAAACTCCTTACCAGGGTCAGCCGGGACTTCCGTGGTCTAAGCCTTTCCCTCACCCCATCTCATCGTCATGTATAACCCCGCCCCTTTGCTTGATTAGTTGCAAAAATCTATCCATCCATCCATGCATCCCACAAGTGTTTCATGAGCACCTGCTAGGTGTCAGATACTTCTATAAGCTCTTGGAGTACAGTAGGGAATGAAGACAAAACCTTCTGCCCTTATATTTTTAGTGGAAGAGAGGTGATATTACAAATAAACACATATAATATGTTGGATGGTGGTAAGTGCCATTAAAAAGAATAAGGGATTAAGCATGAAAAGGGGAGCTATTTCAGATGGGTTGATCCAAGGAGGCCTCCTTGAGGTAGTGCCACTTGCGCAGAGATCAGAGGGAAGTGAAGACATGAGTCCCTGGGATAGAAGGAAGGAGAGCGCTCCAGGAAGACATAGCAGCAAGTGCAAAGGCCCTGTGGTAGGAGCATGTAAGCTGTTCTAATAAGTACAAAAGACCTGTGTGGCAGGAGTGAAGTCAGAAGAGGTGGCCAGAAGCTAATTCATGCAGGGGATTTGGGTATATTGTGAGTGTGGGAGGAACCCTGGAGGCTTCAGCTGGAAGTGACATGCTTGTCTTTAGGTTTTAAAAAGATTACTCTGTGTGCTGTCTTCTGATGGGATAAACCATGGGAGGGCTCAGGGAGTGCAGGGAACAGTCCAGGCAGGGCCTGAGCTGGGGACGGGAGACTGGAGGAGGGGGAGTTGGGGGTGAGGGGAGTCTTGGCTCAGAAGAATGGAGAATGGAGCTTATGCCTTGGGGGTTTGCCTGGGGCCCCCACTGGGGCCTTCCACCCACATAACATTTGTGTATGATTGTTACCTGCCACCTGCTGTCCTGGGGCCACCAAGGCCTGGACTCTCAGATCACACTCTGCCTCTGCCTCCCATGTTTTCTCACATCTGACGAGGCGTTAGACTCGCCCCGGGGGAGAGACGCCCTCCTGAGGATGGAGAAGGGGCAGGTAGGACTTGTGTTCTTCCCATCCTCCAGGACTCCTTCCCGTGTCAGGGCCACGGCTTCCAGAACGAGCACCTTCACCCAGAGCTTCACCCTTCCACCCCGTAGAGCGTAGAGCGGGGGTGTGTTCCCTTCCCAGACTCAAACGTTGAAGCCCTAACCGCCCCTGTGACCGTATTCTGAGTCTGGGCTTTTAGGAGGTAAGTAAGGTTAAACGGGGCCATGAGGATGAGGTCCTGACCCAAGAAGGTGGGTGGCTTGTAAGAAGAGAAACTCTCCCTCCCGCTCTGCCCCCCCCCACCCCCCCACGCACACAGGCCTCGTGAGGACATGGGGAGAAGGCAGGTGTCCGCATGCCAGGAAAACTGCTCTCATCAGGAACGCATTGGCTGCCACCTTGATCTCGGGCTCCCCAGCTTCCAGAACTGGAAGAAATGAATGTCTGCTGTTGAAGGTCCCCCACGTTCCATTACAACAGCCTGAGCAGCGAGATGAGGGGCCTCCTAACTCCTGATCACACACATCTCCGCGGCAGGAAAAACACTGAGCGCACCTCCCGCCCCCGGATGGATAGCTAGTTATAAAGGTCATACACATACCGCCTCTTCTACCATCAGACTGTGTATCAAACATACAGAAAATGTCAGTTTCTCATTTTTAAGGCTGAGAAATAAAAGGAAGCTTTGCTCTCTCCTGTATGTACCCCATCAGGTCCTCTTCTCCACTTGGGAGATATTATTTCAGAGCTCAACCCTCGTTCTTCAGGAAAGCCTTTTCTCATCTGCAACTCAGCCGTTCATTCATTCCTTTGTTCACTCACTGCACAAATATTCGTGAAGGACCTGCTAGGAGCAGAGTAAACACATGGACGCATCCAACACACAGGGTTCTGCTCTTGAAGGGAACGCGTTGGTGGGCCTTCCTGCAATGCAGTCTTCTCTGTAATTGGCTGTAATGAATTAAGCGTTTAATTACCTGTTCACAAGACATCTACCTTTCCTACCAGAGGCCAGAGGCCATGACTGATCTCATTCATTCACTGGTGCCTTTTCTGTGCTTGGCGTATGGAGGGCGTTCAATAAATAGCGGACGGATGAACGAAAACAAAAAGTGAATGAGCGAGTTCACTCTCCCGTTTTTCTCCCTCTCGGTGGGTCAGCCTTGCCGTGAAAACATATCGGAGTAGTTTCAGGGGCAGGCAGGCTGGCTGGCCAAGTAGGGGTGGGGCGGGGAGAGAGATTTGCGAGCAGGGGCCAGGTTAGCAGTGGTTTTATTACATCCCATTAAGCATATGGTCATGATTATAATAAGCACATGAGTTATGGCGAGCGACATGTTTCTTAAAAAGAAAAAAAAAAGGAGCGAGGAGGAAGAGAAGAGAAAAAAAAAAAAACAGCAAGCCTCAGACTCGGCCTGGCTGGCCAGGCAGGGGAATGGCCGGGAGGGGGCCTGCTCTGCCCTGAGGTTTTTAACCCCTTCACGTCCTGGGCATGGTGTGTCGGGAAAGAAGGACTCCTGGAGGCCAGTCACCATCTAGGGGCTCCAAAGGGGATCCGACCCACTTGTCTGAGAGCCACCAGAGGTCAGGGATGCGGTCAGCCTGGTGGCCCTCATATCTGGGACCGGGCCAGGCCCAGGGCAGACATTTGGTGTGGGTATGTGTGGAGGGAGGAAAGGAAGGACAGACAAAGGAGAAGAGGAAGGAGAAAAGAAAGGAAAGGATGCAGGAAGGAAAGAGGGAGGGGAATGGAATTTCTCAGCTTTCATTCGTTCATTCAGCAGCCACGCTCAGGATTGCACACGGCATGGGGGACCCGAGGAGACCTTGGATGGGGTCGGGACACCTGGGTTCTCCCCGGGATTCACCATGGCCTTGGGCGAGTGCCTTTCCTTCTCTCTGTCTCATTGGTTTAAGGAGGTGGTGGCTCGAGGGTCTCCTAGATCGGACCTCATGAGGGAAAGGAGGGTGCACACCCAGCCCTTAGCCGGGCAGGTCCTAACAGATCACCTAATCACCTTCCTTCTCGCCCATTTTACAGAACAGAGGCCTGGGTGTCTATGCTGCTTGACAATGAACTTGCTGGTTTACTTCCATCCCCGCCCCTTTCCTACCTTCCCCGAGGCCCAAGGTCAAAGGGGATTATAACCAGAGAACCAAAGACCAAACATCTTTCGTCCATCCTCTGTGACAGAGGCGAACTCCACATCTGGGCAGCAGCAGGGGACAAAAGCTCTTGTTCTGGAAAGCTCCAGCTCACCCTGTCATCCAGGCTCTGGGAGCCCACAGCAGTGGCAGCTGTCGACGGAGGGTATGGGACTGGAGAACTTGACCAGAGAGTGCCAGACCCCCTCTCTGAGAACGTGCCCAAGACCCAGGTCACCTACAGGACTGCTCTTTAACTCACTCAAACGGTTTCGCACCCTCGTACCAGATGAGATGTGGTTTTTGTCCAAAATGTCACAGCACCAGGTGTCCGAGGCAGGCTGGAGTCCAGGCCTGCCTGACTCCACAGCCAGCAGTAACGGCCTCCTCCCTAAAGCCTCTACCTCTGCAGAGGAGACAGTGGCTTCTCCCCGGCCAGCGTGACCACGAGCAAATCAGGCTACCTCCATACATGCTGTCCTCACCTGCAGAATGGGCCCACCCTCGGAGGCCAGCCGGAGGAGGGGTAATCGGGCACAGAGCTGGGGCGGCGGCCTGGGGCTTGGGGCTGGACCAAATTAGAGCTTCCTGGCTTTTTCCCCAAGGAAGGCTGCTTTTCCTATCCTGTGTTTGGAAAGATCTTATCTCTTGAACAAACTCGGTTTTAAAGTAATAATTAATTTATTTCCCCGTTCTTATCCCTCAAACATGCCTGTGGTCGCTCTCTGAGATGACGGCCAAGCCCACACTGGGCTGTCGGAATTCCTGCCACCCCACGACTGGACACTCTCTGTCCAGACAGGAGTCCCCAGGCAGGGCCTGCGAGGGCCTCAGAACTGTGGGACCCAGCGCCACCTCCAGGGACCCCAGGCTGAAAGGGGGTGATGGTGATGATAAAGGAGGCTCCTATCGCCATGGGGCTCACCGGCTGTGCCCCAGGAAGTTACCCCAAGGGCTCTACACCTGTCTTCCTACTACCCTCGAGAGACCAAGGTTCAGGAGATACCGTAGCACCCCCCGCCCCCCGCCCCCGGAGGCCAGGAGCTGGGCTGTGGGGAGGAGGGTGCAAGCCCTGTCTGATTTCAGAACCACCCGTCTGACCCCCTTCCCATGCCTGGATCTAGGTTTCTGTGATTGGGGTGAGGGTGGGGGTCCCCAGGCACCTCCTGCCTGGAGGACTTCCCTGTCTAGCGAGGGACACCAGACACTCATTGATTTGCCCCAACCCGCAGGGCAGCAATAGGGTGGCCCTCCAAGTCCTTGCATGATTTGGCCAAAGCCTGGCCAGTGGTATCGCAGCAAAGCCAGGTGCCTTCCTTCTCCGTGCCTCAGTTTCCCCCGCTGTACAGCACAGACACTAAGGCTTCAAAGGGTTCTTGTGTCGAGAGACAGAGGCCAAAATGCGCAGCCTGTGGCTGACAAGAAGCCCCCCGCCCCCCGCCCCCATGGCTGCAGGCCCTCTCTGCGCCTTGCCAGGTGGGGGCGAGATAGGAAGCCGGGGGCGGGGAGCGCATTCTGGGGGCCTGTCCTGAGAACTGGAGCCGCCCCGCAGAGCGATGGCCACAAGGGGACAGACCCGAAGATAAATAAGAACAGTCCGCGTGAGCCGGGGCTCATCTTAACACTAAGCAGAGGGCCCGGGCCGGACTTGAAAGCCGCCGGGGGAGATGGATGGGCTGGTGCCGAGGNGGGACGTGGGGGAGGGGGGAGGGGTGCGGGGGGAGGTGGTGGGGGGGCGCCCTCCCGCCGCCCCTCCCGCCGCCCGCCGGGATTTATGGCTTCGTTAAGGCCGGGAGAGTGGGGAGAGGGGGGAGAGGGGCCGAGGCCGGGCCTGCGGTGGGAGGGTTTGATGTCAGCCTGGCTGCCCCCGCTGGATTTCCGCCCTGCGCCGCGCCCCTGCAGGGGAAACTAGGCCGCCCCCGTGGGGCCACGGGTCACATGGGGAGGGGCGCGAGGCCTGACCTCCTTCCTCCTGTCGCCGGGCCCCGAGGACTCGAGGATAGACAGGCCTGGGGGCCTCCAGGTGACTCCCTGCACGTTCCGTCCTCAGCCCACGTCCGCCTCTGTGCTCCCCCAGCACCCCTCGCGCCTCTGCCCTGCACAGGTCCCAGCCCACCTTCCAGCCTTGGTGTCTGCGCCCCCTGCTCTCAGAAGCCTTCCTCGACGCCCCTGCTGCATATATATGCAGGCAGTGTGGGGCTTCCTCCTCGGGATTCTGCACACCCCTCCCCCCCATAGTCCTCACCAACCTCTTCCACAAGCATTGAGCATTTATCCCTAAATGACCATGAGCTTGAGGGCAGGGAGCCCATTTTTCTTCATCTTGACACCTCCAGGATTTGCTCAGTGACATCAACCAAACCCCATTTACTGAGGTCTGTCTAGTGCCCGTGGCCTGTGGCCGGTGGCTGTGCTAAGGGCCGTACTATTCTGCTGTTTACGGTGTTGTCCGTTTTACAGGCAGGCAGACTGAGGCTCGGAGAATCTTCAGCCACGGTTCAAAGTGAGTCTGTCTGAGTCCGAAAACACAAGCGCNATCAGCCAACATAGAAGGAAGGAAGTCTCTCTTCTCTGACTGCATCACCCAATGCCACGGTTTGCATTTGCTGTCGTGATCGGACTCCCCACGTATTTTCCCGTTGATTCTCAGAGCAGTCCTGCGGGGTCTGCATTATTATGATCACCCATTTTACAGATTGAAAAATCAGATTCAGAGAAGGGGCACACCCTACCAAGGTCACAGCCAGCCGGGGGCTGAGCCAGGGCTTTTGGACGTCCCTCTTTCTCCCCAAGCTCAGGAAGAGGGGGGAGGGGGGGTATTGCAGGTGGACTCTTGGTCCTTCCACTAGGGGAACAGAGAGGAACATTCCAAAACCCAGGCTTTTACTAACACACCCCCATTCTGGAAGGGATGGTTCCCTTCGGTGGGATAAAACCCCTGGCTGGCCGCCAGCCCTGTTCTCTCCTGAGCCCGGGGTGCTCCCAAGGGGCCCTGACTTCCTGCCCACCAGCCCCGCTGTGCTGGGCTGGAGGTGCTGCCGTACCCCCCTTCCGGCCTGAGCCTGCAGCTCCAGAGTCAGCGCAGCTGTGAGGAAGCAGCCTTCTCCCATCACCTCGGCCTCCCGGGTGGGGGCTCTGCTTCAAACCGGGGTGTGGATGATGTGGGGGGGGGGTGAAGCCATGCAGGCTGGTTCTGTCTCGCCTTCCTCCCTCCTCGCCCTCCACGTCCCTGCCGCTCGCTGGCTCTCCCATATAACAAGTTGGGACTCCTCGGCACCTGTCCCAAAGGATTAACCAAGATCCCGTCCACTCACTATTTAGGTGGGAAGGGGGGCTTGGAGGACGAAACAGACCAGTGTGCGACCTCTTTGGGGCGGGGCGTGGTTAGAAGTTGGGTCTGCCTCCATCATTCATGTATTGGCCCATTTGCCCATTCCCCTACTGTGTGCCAGGCACTGTTTGTTGAGCACCTACTATGTGTGAGGCCTGGCTCAGAGCACTGGGATACCATCATGAACAGGACAATTTTCATAGAGCAACAGTCCGGCTGGAGAGACAGACATGAGACAGAGCATGACAGAATAATGGACTCCTGCTGTGATAAATCACTTCACTCGTGGCTCTGTGCAAATGTCACCTCCTCAGAGAGACTCTCTCTGAGCCCCGTGGCTTCAAGTCTCACCGTGTCCATCACCAGCCTGTTTCTTGATTATTTAATAGCAGTGTGCGTGTCTGGTGATATGTATTTCTTTCTTTTCTATCTTTCCCATCACGAGAGTGGAGTGAGGCTGTTTTGTGCTCGATCTTTACCATCTGGCACGTAGTAGGTGCTAGAATACCTGTTGAGCGAGCAATGAATGGATGGATTGATGTCGGAAGTAGAGCGGAAGCCTGTGCAGAGCCCAGGGTGCCCAAGAGAACTGATAAGGCCTCTCTCGATGTTCTCATGTGGGATGGTCCCTAGAAGCTGCCAGAAGGGCACTTGAGGGCGGGTAACACTCTCCAGCCAGCCTTGGTGCCTCGGGGCACTTTAGATCTTCGGATTAAATCCTAGCCCTGTCACCTGTCACAGTAGTCACCCTGAGCTAGTATTTCCCCTCTCTTATTCTCAGTTTCTTCGTCTGCAGAATGGGGGTGAGTATAGCTTACAGCTTGTGGGGTTATGTGTGAGGACACATGGGGTGACAGCTGTGGATTGTTTAGACCAGAGCTGACCCGCAGTGAGGGTTTAGTAAATGCTGGCGTTTGCAGCTCAGGGCCGCCTCTCGTGTTCCACGGAAAATTAGACCAAGGTGTTCAGGATTTTAAAGAAGTGGGTCCTGGTTGGCTTCAGTTTAGGACGGATGGGGTGAAAAGTCTAACATACTGAGTGCTAGTCCCTTCCAGGTCTCTCCCCGGAACACAGCATCCGCCCCTCAGCCTCAGTGTCCCCATCTGCTTGAGGGGGCGTGGAGGCGTCAGCCAGCTTCTCTCCAAGGCTGGGGCTCCCCCCCTTCCCCGCCCATTCCCAGCCAAGCTCTCTGTTCCCTGAGGCCTTAACTTCCCGTCAGAGACCTCAGGGCCGTGCAGGCCAGGCCTTCACCTCCTGCATGAATATTTTGCACCTTCCCCCAGCCCAGATGTCCTGGAGTCTTGCCTCCTTGGCTCTCTCTGGGCCTGTTCTCTGTCCCTGCTGGCTCTTAGCCNCTCCTTGGCCCTGAAAAGCCCCAGGAAGCCCTGCGCCCCCACATTCCCGACCTCCCGCCCACCTTCTGCAGAGGGTGTCGTTTCTATATGTGCAGTCATTAATTTTAGGGTCTTGGTCGCAGTGTGGGTTGGGGGTTCCTTAATCTCAGAAAGGCCCTATTTGCCCTCTACCTCTTCCCCTGGGGAGACATGGCCCAGGAAAGGGCATGCGTGAGTGCACGCGCGCGCGCACACACACACACACACACACACACACAGCCTCAAGAGGACTGCCAAAGCTGTCCCCTGAGACAGAGAGCTTATTTCTGAAACTCCGGACAGTGGGAAGGGGTGGCCGAGGGGCAGGCCTGGCTGCGGGCCCAGAGCTGTGGTTTCTGATGCTGCCTCTGCCTGGGGCTTGCAGGGGGGCTGGGGACTGGGGAGGAGGGGCAGAGAGGAAGCTCTGAGTTGGCAGCTAAGCAGCAATGTGGAACACTGCACAGGGTGGACGCTGGGCCCAGGTGACCTGGCTTCTCTCCTACTTGGCCACCCCAGGGAAGTCCCTGTCTTTCCCTGGGCCTATACTGGCCCTGGTGCGGCCATGCAAAGAGCAGGCTGACTCAGGTCCCAGGCCCGGCCCAGACCCCTCAGGCCATCCCTTACCTTGCAGAACTGCCCTGAGGACGGAACTGGGACATGGAAAGCATCTAGTGCGGTGCCTGGAAAACACCTCCTTTCCTCAGGGCAGACTGCCCGGCCCCAGGCTGAGCTCAAGCCCCTTTGCTGGACCTTCCTTCACGGATTCTGTCCTTCACGGCAGTGACTGCTGTCTGTAATTATAGACGTGTTTATGGGTTGATCGGTTGAATGCCCTTCTTCCTCATCAGATTATAAGCTTCTTGAAGGCAGAGATCTGAGCGCAGCACATAGTAGGAGATGCTATTAGGTGCAGTCAGGAAGCCAACACAGGTATTTCAACAGAGGGAATTTAACACAGGGCACTCGTTCTGAAAATGCGGGAAGGGCTGGAAGGCCTGAGTGGGGTGGTGAGGTACCCCAACAACGAGCAGCGGCAGGAGGTCACCACATCCTGGGGCCCCAGGGGACCAGGGAAGAAGTGACAACAGAGCCCGGAAGCCAGGATCAGTCGGGGACACGGGAAGCAGAGTGGTTCGGGAGTGAGCAGAGTCTGCTCACAGGGGCTGGGACTTGGAGAAAGGGCCTGTCTCCACATGGAAGTGACCCAGTCACTGCCCAAGATGCTGTGAAAGTAGGGAGTTGGGGGTAAGAGTAACCTGGCTGCTGCCCTGGGGTCCCCAACCTGTTCTTCCCACTGACCAAGGCCAACAGGAAGCCAATGGCAAGGGAGCCTGGGAGATGCCATTGGGCAGGGTCAGCCCTGAGACAGAGTAGGATGAGGAGCAGGGGACAGACCTGAGCGTGAATACACCAACAGCAGGCCCAAGCCTCACCTTCTGGATCTACTCACAGATGTGTTACGTAGTGGTTACTAGGCACTGGGCAGTGTTCGAAGTTTTCTACGGACATGAGCTCACTTAAGGAGCGTTTGTGTCAACAAGGAACAGCGGACACTCAGTAAATGCTGACTATCCTTGTTGGTAGTGCTGCTGCTGTCAGACTGGCTCCGGAGGGCTCAGTTGTGCTGTGATTCTGGAATTTTCCTGACTCCAAGAACTCCACCCCTGCCCCTGCTTTCTTGGGCCCAGCGAGCCGCCACCCAGGCCCCAGGCTCCCCAACCCCCACCCTGTGGAGAGCAGGGGAGGGAGGGCAGAGGATGCAGGCCTTGGGGCCCCAGCCCCCATGGAGCCCCTCCATCTCTGCCCTGGGCTCCACGGGGAGTCAGCGCTGCCTTTCTGCGCCTGTCAGTCAAACCCAGCCTCTTGGAAGTTCAAGCGTGGCCAAAAGGAAGCAGATTTCAAAACACACCTCTGCTTGCCCCCTCTCCTTCCCCCGCCCCTCATGGCTGTTGATCCCGACTCCCGGGGGCTCCCTTGCCCCTGGCCTGTCCCAGGCAGAGCCCAAACCATACGGGTCTCGGGCAGAGGGAGGGGAGGGAGTGAGGGGGCCCTGCCTTGGTCCCACACCAGGCTGCGGCCCACTTCTTGTGGGTAGGGAAGAGACCTGAGGCAGATCAGGGCTACAGCGGCCCCTTTAGTGAGGAGGGACCCCGGGGTGGCAGGAGAGAGGGGGCCGACCCCTGAGCATCTACAAGGATGAGGGCCTTGCTGTTTTCATTGTTTTGTCCCTGCACCAGCATATGACTTGTCTCCTAGAAGATTCTCATACGTTTCTGTTGCATAAATGAATGAATGAGTATATTCTCCAAAGAATTTAGTTCTTCCAACGGAGGAGAAGTTGGCCTAGCATTAACACCAAAGGTAAAAGGGAGCTATCAGGCTGGGGGACCCCCAAACTACCCACCCAACTCGTCCCAGCAGGGAGTTTTGGGTCAGAGCACTTGGGACACCAACTTGACTCTGTTGCCATCTAGCTTTGTGACATTGGACAGTTCTGCAAGCCTCAGTTTTCCTCACCTGTAAAATGGGGAGAGACCTCCCCCCTCCAGAGTATGCTGTGAGGCCCGAATTGAATGAGGCACTGCAAATAAATCCTAACACAGCCCCCTGGGGCAATAAAAGGTTTTACAGATACCAGTGACCTTTGGATGTTAGAGAATGAGCCAGAATGTCTTCCTGTGGGGTTGTAAATAGTATTAAAAGCATGGCCGAGGGCTTTAGCCAATAGCCATAGCTTCTTGTAGTTTCTCTGCAGAAGCAGATGAGACTAAAGCAAGGCCCAGTCACGGAGGCCCATTCTAGAACGAATGCCCTGATGTGGGAGTTCGCCCTTCCTGGCCGCTCGGGTCGGTTCTTACTCATCCGCTGCCCGGCCCACCCTCCCTGCTCAGAGCCCAGCCATAAAAGCTGTGACAGCCGGATCCACACTGTTCACTTTATTGCAGTGTTGTTTTCCATTTGGAAAGTCTCCCTCCAGAACATGCTCGAAAATTTTAAGAAGTGAGTGAATATATTGATGATGGCTTTATTGTCAGGATACTTCCTGAATTAGAAATAAAAGACTCTGCTGAATTCAATAAAATGACGTGGAGGAAAAAATGCTTTCTTTTTCCTCCCCCTCAGAATAAAAGCCTTCTTCTTGTGCTTAGCTTGAGGGGCTGGGAGGGGGGGGGGGGGGGAAACTTTCTGAAGTTCAGAGCTTTGCCTTGAAGATTCCTCTGATAACTCAAGAAGAGGTTGGACGTTTGGTGCCCACCTTTACCCAAAGGCCAGCGAGAGATCCCTGCTCTCCTAGGAACAACGAGCAGTGTCAATGGGTGCCCAAGATGTGGGCTCACCTCTGGCCCTTTCTGGCCTATGTAGCCCCCACCGGTCCCTGGTGAGCCCCCGCTAGACTCCCCCAGCCCATAAGTCACCCAGGACCGTGGCTCAGACCCTTCCTTCTGCGAAACTGAGGAGAGACAAAGCCTGCCCTCAGCGTCCCCGCCCAGCTGAGCCCTGCTTCCCTTCTCCAGGCCCCACTGACCTGCGCCTTCATGTCCATGGCCCCAATGCCCACGCCCCTACCTTACTGACCTTTTGAGTCTGAAGTCTGTCTATGATTCATTAGAAGAGGCAGACGGCAAGGTGGGCTGAAAAGACAAGGCCTTGGGCTCGCACATATCTGGACCTGAGTCTCCTTGGCCTCTGTGATGCCGTGTGGCCTTGAACAAGTGTCTTCACCTCTCTGCGTTTCAGTGTCTGCAGCAGTGATGCAAACAGCCAACACGGGGCCTGGTAGTTACTGCTGCTGCATTGTCCCTTCCCTAAGTGACTTCTCTAAAGTCCCTTGCACTGGGGAAGGAGCAAGCTGGGGGAGAGGGAGCCTATGGGATATTGGTAATGCAAAGAGCCAGGCAGCAGAAGCTTTCTCTCAAGGAGAAAGAAAGGAAGGGATGGCCATTTTCATGAACACCTACTATGCGTCAAGCATACAACAACCTTACTCTACAGACTCAGAGAGGTTAAGATACTTGCCTAAGGTCACACAGCTAACAAGAGACTCAGATTCAAACCTGGTCTGTCAGGCTCCCGGCTCATGCTAAGTATAATTTACCCTTATTCTGGGAATGTCTCCCCAGAAGCCATGCATGGGAAGGAGTCTTGAAAGGCAGACTGAGGGGATCCGTGAGTGGATAGCAGAGGAAGCCCCTTGGGTCAGAATCCTGCTGTGAAGGAGGGTGGGGAGGGAGAGCAGGATCAGGCCTGAGCCCCCTAGCAGCCCTTGCTGTATGCGATGATGGATTCTGTTTCCGCCTATACCAGGCAGGTTCTGAGCGCCGCCATTTTTCTGTGAGGGAAGACCCACGTGTTCTGGGAAGAGCTTGTTGACTCAGAGGCCTGAGTGGGGTCTGTTTTCCAGGGTCCTGGTGTCCCAGTGCAGTGCTCATGTCCTAGTGATCGACTCGCCTGTACGTCTGTTCTCAATCTCTCTGAATCTCTGTAGTCTGGCTTCCCTGCCACCATCTTGGTTCCATTAGGCCAAGAGCATGGGGGTCTAGGACCCAGAAATAGGGAGCTGGGGAGAGCCATGCTCAGTGGCCAATGTGCACAGGGTGGGGTTCCCGTGGTTTAGGACTCCTGGCGAGGAGGCAGGTTGGCTAGATGGGGAGGGAGCCCCAGTCACCCCTGATCTGCACCATCCTCAGGGAGCCACAGGTCAGGTTGTGAGGGGACACTTTGGCCGAAGTTGCATCTTAGCGAAGGACAAGGGGGTCTTCAAGTCTCGGCACTCAGACCCACTTTCCTTCCCTGAGGCACCCTGGGGAGGAAGCAAGATGCCAGTGCCTTTGCTATGAGCCCAGCCGACTGCTGTATTCCTTGAGTGAATGACAGCCACGCCTTGCGGCTTGTGCTTTGTGGCCCCCACAAGGCCTTGTGGCCCCCACGTGAAGAAAATAGGAGGGATGACAGCCTTCCTCATGCAGTCCCCACTCTGGGGCTCTAGGACCTTCTCCACCTTCATCACCCCAATCTTTCGCTTAAAGTAAGATGACATCTTGATTCTTTTTCCCTCTGGCAACCCGGCTTTGTTTCCCATGAAACTTCTAGCTAATCTAAGGAAGGATTAGCTTGCATTCCCGTGCTCACCCAACCTCCCTGAAGCCTCCTGCCCCCGTTCTGTGCAGAAGGTCACGCCAGTGTCACGGCGATGGCCAGCGCTGTGGCCACACCCGACTGTGCTGGACCCGAGCCAGCGCCCTCAGGCAGGGCGTCTCACGGTCCCTGCGCGTGACAGTGATGACCCCCCTCGTTTGGAGTGTGACCTGAGTACCACGCTCTGAGTCACTCTCTTGACCTACTTGACCAAGAGCCCAGAGACCAGCCTTTGGTTGCAGGCCTGGGTACTGAGCTGCCGTGAGGGACCCGGTGTATGTAACTGCACATCTTTGTGCCTTGATTTCCCCAGTCTGAGCCGTGAAAGTGTCCCTCCTCCGTTCTACCCTCCTCTCCCATTGCCCCAGGCGTCGGCACCGGGGAAAGAGGAGCTCCATGTCCTGGCCCCCAGGCCCAGGGGAAGCTGCAGAGGTGGGAAGGAGACACCCCAGCCCCGGGGAAAGAGGAGCTCGGGGGGACCTGTCCCCCAGGCCCAGGGGAGGCCGCAGAGGTGGGAAGGAGGCCGTGGCGCTGCGGACCCTCCTGGGCTCGGCTCGGGCACATGTGCAGGCCCATCGGAGCGCCCCGCTCGCACACACGGCCCCCCGCCCCGCCTGGCTGCCTTCTCTGCCGCCCCCGGACTCATGCCCAGGATCTGCATACTTAGCCGCTCACCACAGTGTAGGCCAAGCCGTAAATCCTTCTCAGGCGGGGCCCTGGGAAAGCACGCCCCGAGCTTCCACAGAGCCCCCCGCCCCCAGGCCTGGCTTCTGCGACCCAGCCCCCCGAGTCCCCCCGGGGCATGCGGGGGTGTCAGCTGCGTCCTCAGGGTCCCTTCTCCTCCAGGGGCAGAGGCGGGCAGCTAAGGAACCAGAACGACCCACATAGTTGGAGGAGGACTAAAAGGAAACGGGAACAGTTTCATTCTGCAATTTCAGGCACCGAGTGAGAAGGCCGGGCCGAAGCTTTCCGTCTTTCTGCAGAGACAGAGGGGTAAACTGAGGCTCGGGCTCAGTCTCGAGTCATTCGGGGCCAAGCCAACAGCAATGCCAGGATGGCTTGTCAGGTCTCAAAAGCCTGGCCAGTGCCAGTGAGCGTCTCATTCTTGAGGCAGCTGGGAAGGGTGGTCCCACAGAGGAGGGGCCCGTAAGCTTGGCCCCCAGCCGGTGTTGTAGTCACGGCCATGGCTCTGACCCCTCTGAGACTGTTTCCACCCCTCTTTTACTTCTGGGCTCTGTCCAGCCTCCCGATTTAGCCTCCCAGCCTCCCGCCTCCCCAGCCCCAAATCCAAAGAGAGACAGGACCTTTAGGGTCACCGATTCTCGAAAAACGGAAACAGCACCCTTAGAAAGTCGTTACCAAAAAATGTGCGTAGCCGACATCCTGGTGCCCCTAACCCGGCCTTGAACCTGACTCCTGTCCTAAAGGGCCAGCTCTGAGCAACTTCGAGCTCTGTCCGCGCCCAGATGATGCAGTGCACGTTCTGTAGTCTGGACATCAGCCCCTCGGACAGGGAGGCGAAGAAGAAGATGGCGTGTGCGAGCGGCAGAGGCCGGACACCAAGCAGAGCTGTCAGGTACGGGGACCGAGGCTTCACTCCCTGCTGTGTCACCAGCCGCCTTGGGCGTCCCAGGGAAGAATTAACTTCTCGACTTCCGCTTTTTGTCTTCCCCTGCAGCCCAGTGGGCCTCGACCTCTCCGGATCCCCAGGGGCGCGCAACCTCGCTATTTTCAGCACTACCACCCGCACCCGCCTTGCGTCTCTGCTGTCCCTCTGACCTGGGACATGTAGTCACAGAGATTTATGCCAACCTTCAGCTTTAGCCTTGCCTCCAGCTCAGGCTGCCCCTGGGCCTCCCGTAAGCGTCCAGTTGGGGATGGAAGAGAAAATTTACAAAACAAATAGGACAGCCGTGCCTGGGATCCGAAGACCTGGGTTACGTGCTCCCTTTGCCATGAACTTACTGTGTGCGTGTGTGTGACCTCGAACAAGTCTCTCGGCCTCTGGGGCCTCAGCCTCCCCATCTGTTAAATGGGAGCCTGGGACTCCAGCTGCCCCTCGAATGAGTTGTTCCTGTTCTACTTTGTCCATTTTTGCCACGCCCACCTGTCCCCTGTAACTCTAGTCACTGAATATCATGCTTTAAATACATGTACTTTTTCCAGTTAAATGAATTTATTTTAAAAGGAAATTTTAAATCACTTCCACAAATGAAAAAACAAACTCTGTATCGTTTGCCATAGGAAATAAAAGGTAGCCAGAAAAATAAATACACTGAAGATGAAAATCATGTTGTGAACATCATTGGAAATTAATCCTCGCCAAAGGC
The DNA here is from genome assembly GCF_008692635.1 of Crocuta crocuta. Classification (NCBI taxonomy): domain Eukaryota; kingdom Metazoa; phylum Chordata; class Mammalia; order Carnivora; family Hyaenidae; genus Crocuta; species Crocuta crocuta. Next base: position 3,381,312 of record NW_027530521.1, on the reverse strand, counting down.
TGTGGTCTCAATGCTCTGCCCTCTGTTTTACGCATTCACATAACAAATGTTCCATGAGCTCCTTCCACGTGTCAAGTACTGTTCTGATGCTGGAGATACAGCAATGAGAAAAAATAGACAAAGTCCCTGTTCACTTGGCACTCAGGTGCTGGGGGGTGGCAGCAAGCACATGTCAGGGAAGAGAAGCAAATATAGGAGCTACCCTACCCAGGAGGGAAGAGAAGCAAATAGTGGCTACCCTACCCAGGAGGGCCAGGGAAGGTCTTTATGGGAATCTGAGCAACGCTCTAAAGGAAGCAAGGACTTGAGTCATGCAGGTATCTAAGAAAAGAGCATTCCGGTCAGAGAAAACAGCAAGTGCAAAGGCCCTGAGGCAGGAACGTGCTGGTGTGTCTGGAAAACCATGAGGAGCCCGTTTGGAGTGAGTTGTGGGAAAGAGTAGGAGCTGAGATCAGGGAAGTAACAGGGAGGTTGCTGTTTGCAGAGAGAAAGAGAGGCGTATCCAAGGGGGGCTAAGAGTAAGGGAACAGCAAATTGAGACCTTCTCACTGGCTTAATGAGAAGGCGAGAAGGGAGTAAAGGAGCAGCTCTCTGGGTCTGTGACTCAATGCTGGGTCTGTCTAGCCCTCTAACGTCCCCCGACGACACTCCAGGGGTGGCCCACCGGGGGCGCATCCCCACTCTCCCCTGAGCTCACCTCCAGACACTATGGCATCTTTCCTGCTCTCGAGGTTCATGATTCCTCGCGTTTCTAGGCCGGGCACAAGGCTGCCCAGGGAATGATTTGAAGTCCACGAATGCCCAGGAGCTTTCCCTTCTGCGTCGCATTTATGTCTGCACGTTGCGTCCCCCGCCTTCCCGTCCAGCCAGCTTCCAGACCGTCCAGTCCCAAGCTCAGCGCCGGGAGACCCTCTCTGTTCCGTGAGCGCAGATAAGGTTGACTGCCCTTGGCCGGCGAGGCCCACCCGTGCTCTTCCTCAGTGAACCCTTGCGGTAGCCCCAGCAGGGCGGGCTGTTACTACCCCATTTTACAGAGGAGGAAACTGAAGCTTCCAGGTGTCAAGACAGGACCACCTGCCAGCAAGTCATGAGGCTGTTGGCCGCCCAGGCAGGACTCCAGATCGTGTCCCTTTCCTGCATGCTGCCGGCCTTGCCCTGACGACGACACCGGCAGTGCCCCGCAGAGGCTCCAGGGTGTGGGGCAGGGGCTTCCGAGGCCAGGTGGTGTGGCCGCACACGGGACTCTCGCTCAGCGGGGCTTCGGGGCTGGAGAGGGCAACGACATTAAAGTTCCGAGCTCCCCCTCAGTCGGCCGTCAGAGGAGGGAGATGACCCCCAAAACTGTCTTTCCAGAAAGATCTGTACTGGGGGAGGGGAGGCGAGGGGTCCAGGGCTGAGACCAGGGTGGGGCAAGTCAGCACCCAGGGCACAGAGTCGAAGGAGGCGCTCCTTGTGGGGCGGGTCCCTGCGCACGCGGTAACGAGTGTCTCCTTGCACTTCGCTCCTTGTGTCTGGCTTGCTCCAGCCCAGTCCTGCCCTTGAACTAGGGCCCTGTCCCCCAGCTTCAGGCAGGGCAGAGGAACTGCCACCCCCATCTTTCCCAAGGCTCCGTGCTTTAGAGCCGTAGGCTTGGAGGGGGGTACACTGCTCCTCAATCCAGTTCTGCCTCTTATTCTGCATGATTTAGGTCAACCTCTCCCCCTCTCTGGGCCTCAGTTTCCCCACCAGTAATGGGGACAGTTGAGCTAGACTAAGGCATCCAAGCGTCAGGATCACTTGCAATGCACGCAGGGTTGGGGGAGGGGGGCTACAGATTTCAGGGCCCGGCTCATAACCTACTAAACCAGAACCTCAGTGGGGAGGGGCCTGGAAATTGTTTTTTTAAGTCTGATGAAGCTTCTGGTCCATGAGCTGCTTAGAGCTTTCCAGCTCTAGAACAAATGCTGGCCGTGCGTGCGTGCATGCATGCGTGCATTCAATAAAGCAGCACGTGTTTCTGGAGTAGCTAGAGCTGTTCTGGGTTCACAGCCAGAGGAGGCGGCCACGGTCCTGCTCTCACACCTGGTCATGAGGGGAGAGACAGGAAACAGGGTGAGATGGTCTCAGATGATAAGAGCTGTGAGGAAGACACACTGTGGTGTGAGGCTAGGAGGGGCGGGGCTCCGTTACCTTATAGGGGCCTCTTTGAGAATGAGACACTGAGCTGACACCTGGATGATGTGACAGTCTGGAAGAGGGTGCTCCAGGCCATGCGAGCACAGTCAGTGCAAGGGTCCTGGGGCAAGTACCAAGCTGGTGCATGAGAACCATAGAGAGCCAGTGCAGATGGAACATGGTGAGGGTGTGGGAGGCATAGGTCACAGGGGGTGGTGGGGAGAGCCCAGCCCAGGGCGGGCAGAGCGAGCCTGGGCGAGGCATTCGGCAAGTTGTAGATGGCATCTGGGTTCCGGCTGAGAACGGACTGGAGGGACAGCAGAGGAAGCAGGGAGGCAGTTTCCAGGCGAGATGGTGGCTGGGCTGGAAGTCGACAGAAGGGATGGAGGTGAACAGATGTCCGTTTGGAGGGAGGGTTGACAGAAGTTTTGAATGGGCCTACCTGTGCTCCTGTAGATGGATGTA
>NW_027530521.1:3361513-3378629 GCF_008692635.1 Crocuta crocuta | reverse complement strand
GCCTCAAGGGCGGGGCTGGGTGTTACTGGGCCTTGTTCGTGCCATCTTCAGAGGCCAGGCCTGCTGGGTGAGTGAGAAGGTGACAGCCAGGCCCGGCACAGCCCAGCAATTCCCAATGTGTCCACAAGGTGGCAGAATTCTGCCTCTTCCGGCAGCTCTGGGGCTGGACCGATGGCTGTGGCAATGCCAGGGGGCGCCTCTCATGCTGGGTGGTGTAATGGTGCCTCCTGAGGTGGCCCTGCGGGCAGCCTGCCCTGGACTCCAGATTCTGGCTCGCCTGGGGCTGCTAAGCAGTCAGGTGGGGCCGGGCCTGGCCTAACGCGGATCCCTGCCCTCAGCAAGCGGCGCCTCCTAAAAGCCCAGGCTTGCGCTGGCCTGGCTGGGGCTGGAGCCCGGCTCTGCCACCCACCGGATGTGTGACCCCGGAGGAGCTGCTTCATGTCTCCATGCCTCAGTTTCCTCATCTGTAGAATGGGGCGGATAACAGCATCCACCTTAAGGGTCATGGGCAGAGTAAATGAGCTGAGACACAAAAAGTACCCGAGATCTGGGTCATGTCAGTCCTGGATACACGTGCGCGTTGGCAAGAGATGTTGCCGTTAATACTCCTTTCTTTGGGAATTGAATAGGGAGGGAGGGAGTTTGGTTCAGACAGAGCAGGTGTGATGGGGAAAGGGCATGAATGTCCCCGGGGAGGTCAGGGGCCCGGTGGGCAACAGCATCACCCACATGCCTGTCCCTGACTGAGCTGGACGCTGACGGGACAGACAGGCCGACTTAAAAAGCTTCATGGGTGAAATGGGGGGGGGGGACTCAGCCAGAATATGTGGACCCAGCAGGGTGGGTGCTGGAGGCGAGGCCAGCCAACGGGGAATCAGGAAGGCGCCACATGACCCTGGAGGCCCCTCGGAGCAGACCGGCATGGCGGGGAAGGGACCAGACAAGCNGGTCCCGGGGAGAGGGGTGGGGGGAGAGGATGGGTGACGTTGGTGAGGGAGGAGGGAAGTTCAGACAGACACGGCCCAGGGCCACACCAAAGAGCGTGAAGTGGTGAGAAGTGAAATTTCGATTTCTCTCGCTGGGAGACCCTGGAGAAAATAAAAAAGCAACCTGCCAGGAGCATAGAGCGTGTCAGGTGCTTAGACACGGTGTCATTTCACACTCTGAACAACCCTCTTGTTATCGACAACTATTATCATCTCTGTTAGGGATGAAGACACGGAGGGTCAGAGAAGGCAAGTGATTTTCCCGAGGTCACACAGCCGGACGGGGTAGAAGCAGGAGAAGGGCCTCGGCTCACCCTCTGGGCTGCCCTGCCGAAGGCGGAAGGGACAGGCACCGGGCTGAGGACTGGGGGCAGGCGTCCGGCGGCCTCTGCCTTACGGTGGTGTGGCCTGCCCCCGTGGGAACAGAGGGGACGCTGAGGGAGCGGCGGCCTGGAGCGTTGAGGGACGGGCCTGGAGAAGAAGCAGGTGCCCATGGGGCTGGCCTGTGACCCGAGCAGGCGCCAGGGGCTGGCTTCTCCGCCCCCCCCCCCCCCCCCCCCCCCCCGCTCTGGGGAGGGATGGTCCGGTTGGGGCGAGGCCCCAGCTCTAGAGTGTCCAGGGAGCTGTGGCCTGGAGTGAATTGGCCCCAGGAAGGGGGCGTGTGCAAACGGTGACCTTCAGAGGCGGGCTGGCATCCTGCCCGCGACACCGGGCCAGCACCCACGACATCCGGCCCCTCTTACGCAGGCTCCAGGGAGGCTCCGTGGTGAGGGGCAGAGGTGGGCTGCAGATTGGTGGAGAGGCCTGGGAGCCGTGGGGGGGGGACCAGCTTCCAGCCCTGGCTCTGCCCTCAGGCCCTGGGGACCTTGGACTCATCCCGCCTCACCTCTTGGCCAGTAGCCCGCAGCTATGAAAGACAGTGGGCGCGGCCATGGACTCCCTCCCAGGGGCCCCCTTCCAAGCCCGTGAGTGTGCGGAAAAGCCAGGGAGATGGGAAGTCCCTTGGGGGTGGGGCCGTCTGGGCAGTGAGAGGACCTGCTGAGTCATCAGACTTGCACTTGGAAGGGACCTTGAGGAATTGGCCTGTACTTTGGCCTAAAGCAGCCTCTACGGCTAATGGTCAGCCTGAGAATCCCTCACCGAGGCCCCTCCCCTTCCACAGAGACAGAGGCCCAGAGAGGGGAAGGGACTTGCCTGAGTCACACAGCCAAGGAGGGGAGAGCAGTGGGAAGGAGTACCAATCCCATGTTTCTGTGCCTGTAACTCTAGCATGTCTTCCCTCTAGAAAGTTCTTTAGTCTCTCCAGGTGGGCTCACGCAGGCACAGAAGGCACCCAGAGGTACGGCCCACCTGGGCCACTGGCTCTCCTGACGTCTTCAGGCAAAACCCAGACGGTCTCGTTTATTCTTCATTCTTTGTCCTTTCTGCCTCAGAATTCCAGGCTGGTGAGGTTTTCATTTGATTTCCACTCAGAGAGCCAGAACTGGCAAGGCAGGGGCTGCACCGGTCCCCAGCCGTCCCCAGCAAATACTGGGGAAAGGTCGACTTAAACACAAGCAACGAGAAAGCAAATCAAATGCTTTCCGATGATCAGAGGGCCTGGTAACCTGCTTGTGTCCTGTCTCAGCATTATTGCTCCCATTTGGCAGCTGAGGAAACTGAGGCTCTGAGAGGTAAATAGATGCCTGGGTTCCTGACTGGGACTGGAGCCCAGGTCTTGAGGCTCCACAGTGCATGCTCTGGCGAAGCCTTTTCTGCCTTCTTGGTTTTGCAGAACAACTTCACCCTGGTCCCCCATCTGCTGGGCCAAGGTATCCGTCAGTGTCATCTGCCCCTTGGTGAGCCTGGATCTTGGGCTCAGGGCCCGGAGGCGCCCTATTTCAGAGCCAAGGGCGACACCTCATGGGCACTTGTGGGCATGACATGCAGCTACCCGTTCCCAGAATAAGCTGGGAGGATGGTGCCTGGATCCTTCATCAAAAACATTTCAAAGTAAGAGAGAGGTTTCCTTCAAGAAACTTCCAGCCTGTAATATTGTTATGTGATGACAATTACAATGCAGAGTATGAAAGTCAGGTTTCACACGGTTTCCTTTTAATCAGAGCAAGTGAAATCCTACGTGGATATGCAATGTGCAATAGTAGAAAACACTAAGTGAGCATTTGCTTCACGCCAGGCATTGTCCTCCGTGCTTTGCTTGATTCAACACTGCATTCTCCCAACAGCCCTTAGGAGGCGGGCGCTATCATTAGCTCCACTTTAGAGGAGTGACTATATTACCAGCTGCCCATAACATCATGTGCACGATAATAAAATCATTAGTTCCGTCTGCAGACTAGTGATCAGAGAAGGTGGGTAACTTGGTCAGGGTTGTACAGCTTAAGAGACACAGAGTCAGGATTTCTGACTGGCTCTAGGAGCCTTGCCCTTCATCTCAGTGCTAGACCGCCTCTGTGCACAGCTGATACAGATGAGGCTTTAGGGCACCTGCATGGCTTGGTCGGTTAAGCGTCAGACTCTAGGTTTCTGCTCAGGTCATGATCTCATGGTTCGTGGGTTCAAGCCCCACTTTGGGCTATGCTGACAGTGCGGAGCCTGCCTGGGATTCTCCCTCACTCCCTCTCTCTCTGCCCCTCCACCCTGCATCTCTCTCACTCGTAAAATAAAAAATAAAAAAAGAAGTGAGGCTTCTCTCGGTGAAAGGGTGGGGGATGATTTAGGAGCCCATCCCCCACCTCCTCTGGACCCCCAAAGAGCCATCAACAAACAGCTGTTGACCTCAGTGTGGGAGTCAGTGCATACCTGATACCTGATGTGGAGACGTTGACAGATTTTAAGCAGAGAGGAGGAACAATTCGATTTTTGTGTTGTGAGTTTTGTGGTCCTCCAGAGTGAAGCAAGGGGCTTGAGGCTTAGAAGCTGTGACACAGTTACCGGGTCTGGGCTGGGCAGTAGCCACCGGAGTAGGGGGCAGGAGGGCAGAGGAGGAAGGACAATCTGTCTTCGCCACGGAATCATGTGGACACAAGCTTGGCTTTTCACTTAGTTGGGAGGAGGGAGAATATGTTTCCAGTTTGCTTCGAGCCAATCAATCCATTCACAACTATTTGTAGAACATGTGCTACATGTCAGCTGCTGTTCTGGATCCTGGGATATGATTGCGGACACAAGGAGACAAGGTCTCACTCTCTGAGAGTTACACTGTAGTAGGGGAAATCTGACAATAATCTTAAAAGTAAATAAAATAAATGAAGATGGTGTGCTCAGAGTGGCAATTTCTGTAGCAAATTAAAGACTTCAGATCCAGACCAGCTGAATTCTTATATTGCCACTTGACTACGCAGATCTGGAGATAGAATGTTTCTAGCAGAGGGAGCAGCAAGTGCAAAGGCCCTGAGGTGGGAAGGTGCTTGGAGTGTTAGAGAAACAAAGTGCGACCGCAGCATGGGAGGGGCGGGGGTCAGAGAGGTAGGCAAGGGTCAGATCACACACATAGGAACAAGCTTAGAGTTTCATCCAGGGCAACAAGACACCGTAGGAAAGTTTGGGGCAGGAGTGTGACAGGCTCTGATTTGCATTTGTAAAGAATCACACTGACTGCTAAGCAGGAAAAGATTAAGGGTAGTAAGAGTGGAAACAGGGACTCCAGTTAAGAGGTGATTAATTTCATCCAGGGGGAAGACAAATGGTGACTTAGAGGAGAGTGGACATGGCAGAGATCAAGAGAAATGGAAGGATTCGGATGTGTTTGGAGATCGAATTGGCTGGGCTTACTGATGGGTTATTCGTGAGGGGCACACGGGAAAGGGAGGAATCGAAGGGGGGTTTCAGAGGTCAGACTACGGATGACAGGTGCTGTGATTTGCTGAGACGAGGAAGCAGGAGGAACAGGTGTGCAGCAAGAGGCTGAGGGGACCAGGGGCTCTGCGTGCGGTCAGGCAAGAAGAGATGAGACATAAATGCACGGATTCCTGAATCTGGGAGTGATTGAACGGATCAGCTCCGGAACTGTACATCTGGGTGTTATCTCGCTAAGAAAAGGCAAGCCATGGATGCAAGAAGATGCTCACAATTCTGTCTGGACACATAATGGACTCGCATCAAGATTACTATCAAAACCACCAATGTCACTACCAGACCATGGTCACCATTATCAATGGCAACGTCTGTACATTACAGCCATCAGTGTCATCAACAATTACAGTCACCATTACCACCATCATCACCAGCACTCATCAGTGTCACCACCATCACCGTCATCACGTCACCCTCGTCGTCGCCATCGCCATTATAATCGTCACGGCCATAATGACGGGCATCGAAATCATCACCATCACCACCTCCGCTCTCAAGTTCACTATTAACACCACCAGCAGCCCCGCCGTCCTAACCATCCCCATCAGCATTACTTTAACCATTGCCATAACCAGCTCTGTCACCACCGTCCCCACCTGTACCATCGATCACCATCTCTGTCTTTATCACACGCTTATCGCCAGCAGTAGCGCAGCGTATGGCTGTTACTGCCCTCGCCATCACCACCAGCACCAGCGCCATGATCCCCATCACCTCACATCCTCCTCATCACCGTGGCCGGTGCCATTGCTATCAATGCCATTATACCATCACCCCCTCCACCACCCCCAGGGTCACCACGAACACCTCCAATGCCATTGCCATCCTCACTATAGCCCTACAGTCCTCACCTCCGTCCGTATCATCACCACCATCACCCCTCCGCCACCCCCACCGAAGCCTCTACCGCCACTGTTCTCATCACGACTTGCTGAATTTCTGACTTTGCTCCCAGCAAAGCCAGAAGCCCTTCGCCTGTGATGGCACTCATCAGCCGCATGCCTCAGTGATGTTGAGCTCACACTCTTTTTTTTTTTTTAATGTTTTATTTATTTCTAGGAGAGAAAGAGAGAGACAGCGTGAGCAGGGGAGGGTCAGAGAGAGAGGGAGTCACAGACTGAAACTGGCTCCAGGCTCTGGGCTGGCAGTCAGCACAGAGCCCGACGCGGGGCTCGAACCCACGAACCGCGAGATCATGACCTGAGCGAAAGTCGGACGCTTAACCGACTAAGCCACCCAGGCGCCTCGAGCTCACACTCTTTACAGATGGGGGTGACGGGGGACTCCAGCATGGGCAGTACTGTGCTCAGGACCACAGAACAAGAGGTTTTGGTTCTGGCCGGGAGGATTTGAGTCAGGGGTCCTAGAATCTGAAGATGAGTTTGGGGTAAAGGTCACTCTCAGAATCCATAGACACTGAATGGGTCTTTCTAGGACAAGCTTCAAAGATACAGGTAAACTGCTGCGGGCAAGACTCCAAAATCCAGCGGTGTCAGGAAGACGGAACTTCATCTCTGTCTCGGGCCAGGCTGGCACGGCTGCCCGAGGTTGAGGGAGACCCAGACTTGCGGCCACATCCCTCCCTCATCCTCCACACGCAGCTTCCCATTCACCCAAGCCCAAGAAAGCTGCCCCAGTCCTCACTGCTGCGTCCGCCCTCCAGGCAGTGAAGGCAGGGGGGGAGACGGGAGCGCCCATCTCCTGTGGGGACACGGCTCAGAAGTGGCACACATCACTTCTCTGCACACCCACTGGCCAGAGACAGGGGTCTCTGTCCATCCAGAACAAAGTGTGGATTCGAATAATACTAATTATTATAGTAATAAAAGCTGCTGCTTACCAGGTAGCTACTAAACGTTGATTTAATGCCAAGAACATCGCACGCGCCATTTCTAATCTCGGGCAATAGATACCTCCTGCCCCCTTTTGTGTCTTTATGTTACATGTGAGAAACATGTTCAGAAAGCTTAAGCTCATTGTCTCTAATATATCTTCCAGGATCTTCTGGAAGAGGAGGCTGGCGGTCAGACATCAGCAGCCATGTCTGTTCACTCATCCATTAAATCTCATAGAAAAGGATCCTGGAGTCAGAATGCTTGGATTCAGATGCTAATTTGATGACAATGGTGATGATGATAAAGCTGATGAGGGGCGCCTGGGGGGCTCAGTCGGTTAAGCCTCCGACTTCAGCTCAGGTCATTAGCTCATGGTTTGTGAGTTCGAGCCCCGCCTCTGCTGTCCGCATAGAGCCCACTTGGGATCCTCTGTCTCCCCATCTCTCTGCCCCTCCTCTGCTGTTCTCTCTCTCTCTCTCTCAAAATAAAAAAGTCAACTTTAAAAGGAATTGTTTTGTTTTGTTTGTTTTTAGATTCCAATGTATAATAAAGATCATACAATATTTGTCTTCCTCTGACTTGTTTTATTCAGCATAATGCCCTCAAGGTCCATCTGTACTTTGACAAATGAAATGGCAAATTTTCATTCATTTTTGTGACTGAATACTATACCATCGTATATCTGTACCACAGTTTCTTCATCCATTCTTCCATTGATGGACACCTAGGTCGTTTCCATAGTGTGGCCATTGTGCGTAAAGCTGCGCTGGGCGTGGGGGTGCACCTATCTTTTTGCGTTCGTGTTTTCATTTTCTTCTGATAAATACCCAGAAGTGGAACTACTGAATTATAGGGTAGTTCTATTTTTAATTTTTGAGGAAGCCCCGTACTGTTTTCCATAGTGGCTGCACCAGTTTACATCCCCACCAACAGCAGGGAAGGGCTCCCTTTCCTCCGCATTTTCATCAGCACTGTTACCTCTTGGTTTTTTTCATTATAGCCGTTCTGACAGGTGCGGGGTGCTAGCTCATTGTGGTTCTGATCTGAATTTCCCTGATGATTAATGTATTTTCATTTACTTGCTGGCCATCTGTATGTCTTCTTTGGAAAAAACGTCTATTCAAGGCTGCTCATTTTTAAATCGGATTCTCAATTTTTTTTTTTTTTTTTGCTATTCAATTGTGAGTTCTTTATATATTTCGGATACTAGCCCCTTATCAGATATGCAATTTGCACATACTTTCTCCCATTCAGTAGGTTGCTGTTTCATTTTGTTGACTGTTTCCTCTGCTGTGCAGAAGTTTTTTGTTTGATTAGTTGGTTGTTTTTTTGTTTTGTTTTGGTTTGACATGGTCTTATTTATTTTTGCTTTTATTACTTTTACTTTTGGCATCAGATTTAAAAAATCATCGCTAAGACTGATGTCAAGGAGCACACCACCTACGTCTTCTTCTAGGAGTTTTATGGTTTTGGGTCTTACATTCAAATCTTTAATCTATTTTGAGTTCATTTTTGTGTATGGTGTAAGATGGCTTCTTTCTTTTGCTGTCCAATTTTCCCAGCACCATTTGTCAAAGAGACTGTCCTTCCCTCCACTGTATATTCTTGGCTTCTTTGTTGTAAATTAATTGACCGTATACACATGGGTTTAATTCTGGGCTTTCTGTTCTCTTCCATGGGTCTATGTCTTCTGTAGTTTTCTTTTCCTGTAATGTCTTTGTCTGGTTTTGGTATTAGGGTAATGCTGGCCTCATAGAATAAGTTCGGAAGAACTCCCTCTGTTTCTATTTTCTTTTATTTATGGAGAAATTTAGGACATGCACCAATGACCATGAAAATGTGTATGTTCGTTATAAGGACAATGTTGAAAACAAGCCTCTGTCTACCCAAGCCAGGAATTGTGACCTTGGGATAATGACTCAGCCTCTCTCTTCACTTTCCTCATGTGTAACCTACCATCATTCACGATAAACAGATCTTACCTATACTCCTGTTTCAAGTGTCAAATAAATTACATGTTAAGGGTCTGGCACGATGCCCAGGACATGGGAAGTACTCATAATATTAAATATCACGATGACCAGGTCTATAATTTTACATAGAGAGGTATGCCTCAATGTAAAAATCGAATCCATGCCTAAAGTGTTGGGTAGTAAATTTTGCATAGCAAGCAACTACATTCTTTTTTCTCTAAGAGGGAAAAATAACGCATTCCTAACCCAATCAAAATTCCCCACCAACTCCCAAAAGTCGTGTAGACACACAAAATAATCTATGAAGGATTTCTGTATAATTTAAATAGCGACAACACCAGTTGCCTAATTATCCCACCCCTAACGGATTCATTAGTCTGTCTGCTTGGCCACTGGGCATGCCCGGTGCCAACCTGACCTCAGGGGTTCGCTGGTGGTTGAAGGCTGTCCATCCACCACCCAACTGTTTCTCTAGGTTTTTGGAAATATCGTGGCATGCTTGGGAGATGTGGTAATGTATTCCAGAACCAGCTACACTTTTCTAATCGTCCTCTACTTTCTGAGACATGAGAAAAAGTACCTGCAGTCGTTGGAGACAAGGGTGTGGCCAAAGGAATGGTTTCGCCCTTTTGTTTCCTCCATTACCAGACTTTCCTATTTGTAGATTCAAGGTTCTAGGTCTCGTGGCTCGCCTTCTCTCTTCACAGGCTTTTCCTCTTCCAGAGAAAACATTTACACTTAAAAATGCGGGGACAACGATGATGGTGGCAGCTGGCCCATTAGACTGTGTAGACACTGGATGTGGATCTCCAGGAAGAACCAGGGAGATGCAATTGTGACTCACACGCGTCTTCTCACTGGATCCGCCCACGGAATAGAGGCCCTGATGCCACTTTCCTGCAGACTGCTCGGAGCTGGCTGGTTGCTGGGGCAAACGTTTGCTCAAGTAGTGTGTGTGTGTGTGTGTGTGTGTGTGTGTGTGTGTGTGTGTGTGAGAGTGTGTGTCCCACCTTCCGGAGCCCCTCCCCCACTGGACCACCAGGTGAACTCTAGGCACATCCGCAAAGACCACACGGTGAATGTCACCCTAAAGCTTGCTTTGAAAAGCACAGGACCAGATCATTTCTCTATTTCCATCATGGCCGTGGCCGCCATAAAACCTAGTCGTCAGTTTGGGGCTCACCTGTACCAGCTGGTGTGGAATTCCGCTGCATGGCTTACTTTAACCAGTGGAACGTGAGCAGGAAGGAGAGAAGGGACATCTAAGCAGGAGTTATGAGAGCCGTCATGGGGTTTGGCCACTGCTCTTTTTCTCTCTTCCGTGAAAGGGCATATCCCAGATAGGGGTTGAGATTTCATCTTGAACCTAGGAATGACAAGGACACAAGGAGCCGGGGCCAGCTTACCCACAGCAATCGTCAGCAGTCATGAACACACGTGAGAAACAAACCTTCGCTGCTATAAGTCAGTGCAGCTTTCAGGGTTCTTTGTTACTGCAGCATAACGTCTCGAAAGCTGACTAATACAGGGCTAAAGTGGGGAAGGCACTGAAAAGTAGTTAGGTTAAGACGATCTCTGAAGTCCCTGTAGGCCCTCATTCTAGACACCCTGGCATTCTCAGTAAATGGGACATGGGTCCCATGGGTGCCTGAAAAAGAAGGCACTTTAGGAAGGCAATAGAGTGCATTTATTAAGTTTTGGAGTCAGGCAGTGCCTGGCTTGTTTCCAGCTTTGCCACTTAGCAGCTGTGAGATCTTATTCAAATTATTTAAACTCACAGAGCCTTAGCTTCCTTCTCTATAAAATGGAGATGGTGATGTTCCCACCCAGAGGGGCAGTGTGGGGACGAGACGAACCAGTGTCCGGTGCCCAGACTGTGCCATACCTTCCATCAGTATGAGTGATGATGGACGCCTGTTACTTTTCATAGCTGCCCTATGTCTTTGGAATAGTCTTTCTATACGTGCAAAAATTCCCACCTGCCAAGTTCTACCCCCCAGAGTGGGCATCGGAACTCTCACCCCCAGCCTCCAGCAACTGGATGTTCCCATGCAAGGCTGGCTTCAGCGGGAAACGGGCTCTTGTGAGGGGCTTCTGTGCTTTGCTGGTGTGATGGGGATAATCTCCCGGGGGTGAAGGGGGTCTCCCAGGGACTGTGAAGTTGACTTCCTAGGGCAGAAAGGCGTCAGGCAGAATATGGTGAAACTGATAGTTGTCCTATTTGGCCAGATCTTTAGTGGAGTTTGAGCCTGACTCTCCGCTATACAATTTAGGGGGCTTCTCAAGTGCCTTTTAATAAAGTTTTCTACATAAACAACTAGATTCCACTTTTTGTGCTTGCAGTGCTAGCTTCAGTCAATAGGATTTAGTCACCATCGTTAAATCAGAGTCACCAGGTCTTCGATGTCTCCGGACCCCAGGGGGACTATAAGCCAGCTGGCATCGGCTCTTAAATCCTGCACCCCAAGTTTCCTTTTGTGGGATGGGTGGGGAGTCTGCAGCTGGAAGCTGCTAAGATCTAATTTCGTGTCTACCCTAGCCTGACCCTCATGCCAGGGCCCCGCTCTGCTCCGGGGTCGGGTGGGTGGGGGGCTTGACGGAACAGAGGCCAGGAGCAGGTGGGGAGCCAGCAGGAACCCTTCCCCTGCCAGCCCCCCTTCACCTCTTCTCTCTTCGGGCTTTTCTGGATGGGCTGCGCTGAGCAGTATGGACACCAGAGGGCAGTACACGCCCAGTTTGGAGGGAAGGGTGTGGCGAGGTTTTGTTTTTTCTCTCCTCTTCTGTCGGTAAGAGAAATGACTTGGAGACAACTAACAAGTCCACCTGAGCGCTAAGGTAGCAAATGAGTGTGTGCCCCTTACAGCTGAAGAAACAGACGCAGAGAGGTGGAGAGGCGGGCCTCAGGCCACGTGGCTGGGAAGCCAGCAGGGCGGGGAGGGAGCCTAACCCAGCTCTCCCAGCCGGGCTGCGCTAACCCTGCAGCTTTCATAGGGAGGGTGGTGGAGAGGAGGGGGAAACAGAATGTGGTGCCCTGGTCTTTCTCAAAGCTACTCAGAAAGCTCCCAGTATGAACACGAGTTCGACCAGTATCTTTTGAGCCCGGGCTTGCAAACTCAGCTGTCCCTGGGGAGAGGGCAGCTCTCAGACATAAGGGAAACAGGTTGGGTGGGTAACAGGGAGTGGTGGGGACTGTGGTCAACTCGAGGGCATATATTTTCATCAAAGGGGCAGCCACACTTGGCCCGGCCAGTTGTTGCCCCGTCGGAAAGCATATCGGGGGTTTGGATTGTCCTATCTTTCGACAGAAGCCAGGCATCTAAGTGTTAGGTGAAATTTCCCAACTCTGAAATGCTGGTGACAAATTCAGACCTTTTTCAACTCATCTCTCTGAGCCTTGGTGTTCTCAGCTGTACAGTGGGGAGTCTGTCTACCCCACTGGCCTCTTCGACCTCAGCCCCATCCAGAGGGGGACCGCCCACTGACTTTGTGCAGCTCTACCCATTGATGGGTGTAAAATGGCGGCTCTCTCGGCACCTCTGTGGCTCCACTGAGCATCCGACTCTTGGTTTCGTCTCAGATCATGATCTCAAGGTTGGTGGGTTCAAGCCACACACTGGGCTCCATGCTCACAGCGTGAGCCTGCTTAGGATTCTCTCTCTCTCTTCTCCTCCCCTGCTTCCATGCTCTCTCTCTCTCTCTCTCAAAATAAATAAGCTTAAAAAAATTAAAACACAAAATAAAATAGCAGCTCCCTTCCTGTTCCCCTTTCCATAGCATCTCCCTGTTCACCGTAGGGACTTTTAAGCATCTGCAGATACTGACACAGCCTCACCCGGAGGAACGTTCTCAGTGTTTTGCTCTCGCGGCTCCTACGTGTGGGCGTGGAGGCCATGGTAGATGGACTCCAATGTGATCTCCTGGCATTCAAGGAAAAAATGACAGGACTGCTTTATAATTCTTTATTTTTATGTTTGCATATATTGAAAATTTTAAATAATTTTGTCTCATATTTAAAAAAATCTGTGTGCATAGTTCAAAATAGGTAGCTTGGCTAGCAAAAGAGTACATATGTCTCAACAATAAGTAAATAGACTAACATATGTTGGGGTGTGGGCCCATGATGGTTTGGGGTGCCCAGCACCTGCCATAGGGTTAAGTGGATGCCTGAAAGGGGGAAATAAATGGGTGTCCAGGGCATTGTGGATGGGGAGAAGTCACTGAATCACTTCAAACAGTTAAAAAAGAAGAAGAAGGAGAAGGAGAAGGAGAAGAAAATCTATAGAGTCATCAAATTAGTTAAATATATTCAAAGTCATTCTTTAAATGTCTGGCCCTCAATTAATCTTTGACAAAGCAAGAAAGAGTATCCAATGGAAAAAAGACAGCCTCTTTAACAGATGGTGCTGGGAGACCTGGACAGCAACATGCAGAAGAATGAACCTAGATCATTTACTCACACCATACACCAAAATAAACTCAAAATGGATAAAGGACCTGAATGTGAGACAGGAAACCATCAAAACCCTAGAGGAGAAAGCAGGAAACAACCTCCTTGACCTCCACCACAGCAATTTCTTACTCGATACATCTCCAAAGGCAAGGGAATCAAAAGCAAAAATGAACTATTGGGACCTCATCAAGATTAAAAGCTTCTGCATGGCGATGGAAACAATCAACAAAATTAATAGGCAACTGACGGAATGAGAAGAGATAGTTGCAAATGATGTATTGGATAAAGGGCTAGTATCCCAAATCTATAAGGAACTCACCAAACTCCACACCTGTAAAACAAATAACCCAGTGAAGAAATGGGCAGAAGACAGAAACAGACACTTCTCCAAGAAGACATCCAGATGGCCCACAGACACATGAAACGATGCTCAGCGTCCCTCCTCATCAGGGAAATGCAGATCAAAACCACACTGAGATACCACCTCATGCTGGTCAGAGTGGCAAAAATGAATGAATCAGAGGACTCTAGATGCTGGCGAGGATGTGGAGAAATGGGCACCCTCCTACACTGTTGGTGGGAATGTAAGCTGGTGCAGCCCCTCTGGAAAACAGTGTGGAGGTTCCTCAAAAAATTAACAATGGAACTCCCCTATGACCCAGCAATAGTACTGCTAGGAGTTTACCCAAGGGATATAGGAGTGCTGATGCATAGGGGCACATGGACCCCAATGTTCACAGCAGCACTCTCAACAACAGCCAAAACATGGAAAGAGCCTAAGTGTCCATCAACTGACAAATGGGTCAAGAAGATGTGGTTTATCTATACGATGGAATACTACATGGCAATGAGAAAGAATGAAATCTGGCCATTTGTGGCAACGTGGATGGAACTCGAGGGTGTTATGCTGAGCGAAATAAGTCAGGCAGAGAAACATACCATGCTTTCACTCCTATGTGGAACAGGAGAAACTTAACAAAGGACTACAGGGGAGGGGAAGGGAAAAAAATAGTTAAGGAGAGGGAGGGAGGCAAACCATAAGAGACTCAAATACTGAGAACAAACTGAGGGCTGATGGGGCTGGGCGAGAAGGGGAAATGGGTGATGGGCATGGACGAGGGCACTTGTTGGGATGAGCACTGGGTGTTACATGGAAACAACTTGACAATAAACTATAATAAAAAATAATAAATAAATGTCTGGCCCATGGTAATAGCTAACTTTAAAAAGTAAAGGCTGCTAAAAAAAAAAAAAACGAAGGCTGCTATTATGGCTGTCTCTTTGCTATTGGTGTTGTAACGCATTCATCACCACACTGGTTTATATGTCAGCTTCCCCACTGGGCTAAGAGCCATCAGGGCTGGGTGGCATTAACCCTCAGACTCTGAGCTGCAGCAGGGGTCTAAATGATTTTGGTCAAACAACTGAGACAGGAAGGAATCTATGGGTCAGTCTCTCAGGTGGGAAGCTGGGTCCTCCCCCAGCTACAAACCAGCTATCAAGGGCTTAGAGTTCAGATCCTCACTGAGTCCCTTGGAGAAGATAATAAAGGTCAGGGGCCCTGCTGAGCCCATTGAAATGCAGGTTTGAGACATGACTATTAGCCACTCTCTGAGGGCAGAGACTGGAGCAAGACTTGAGTCAATCAAGGCTACAGTCCAGCATTCCAGGGACCAGCATCCTTTCTGCTTCTCAGGCAGGAAGCGGGGTCCCTGCAAGGCCCTGGGGGTGAGCTTGTCAACTCATTGTGGGCCTTTAGGGATAAGACTGCTCAGTGCAGTGTTGGGTGCTCAGAATCTGGATTACCTGCGCCTCAGTTTCTGCAACAGAAAACTGGGATCAGCTTTCATCACTGACTAGTTGTATGACCTTAGGCAAATTACTTACCTTCTCAGGGGCTCCATTTGCACATCTTGGAAAGGAGCATCACAATAGATACTATGTAGCAAATAGAGGTCATTATTAAGAAGATCAAATAAATGAGTAGTTTTTTTTAAATGTTTTATTTATTTCTAGGAGAGAGAGAGAGAGAGACAGCGTGAACAGGGGAGGGTCAGAGAGAGAGGGAGTCACAGACTGAAACAGGCTCCAGGCTCTGAGCGCCAGCTCAGTCAGCACAGAGCCCGACGCGGGGCTCGAACCCACGAACTGCGAGATCATGACCTAAGCGAAAGTCGGACGCTTAACCGACTAAGCCACCCAGGCGCCCCAAATGAGTAGTATTTGAATGTACAGCTTTAAAGAAACAGTACAGGTAGTGAGGAGAGAGGTCTTAACTCTATTCTGAGAACTCTCTGAAGAAGGAAAATCCTAAATAACCCAAGTACACCAGGCTCATTGTCCGCCAGACTTCTTATTCATCTGTGCCCAAGGGGCTGTACAAGAAAGATCATATACCTTTTTCTTTTAAATCAGCTAAGTCAGATGCTCAGTTTCCACCAGAGGAAATTCTCCACTTATTCTGAGGACCCACGTGGTGAGGACTGTATTTTCCAAAGATGGCTGCCACAGCATCTTCAGCTCTGCAATCTTTTCCTCGTCCACAGGGGGCGACTCTGTCTCCCGTCCCCTTGAACCGGGTGACTTTGTGATTTCCTGCACTCATAGAACACAAAGGGAGTGATGGTACGTGACTTCCGGGCTAGGTCGTAAAATGCCTTGCGCTTCCACCTTGTTCTCCATTTGCTCTTGAAACCCAGCTGTCTTGCAGTGAGGAAGCCCCAGCAGCCTGCGGAGAGGCCTCGTGGAGGGGAACTGAGGCCTTGGCCCACATTCTGTTTCCAGCTAGCACCTAGCGCCAACTGGCGAGCCATGGAGCGTGCCATCTTGTAAAGCATCCTCTACTTCCAATGGAAGCAGCTGATCTTGCACAGAGCAGAGACAAGCCTTCCCCCCATGAACCCACCCCCAAACTGCAGATTTATGGGCTAAATAAGTGATTGGGTGGTTTGTTACAGGGCAACAGGAAACAGATACACCACCCTCACTCCTTCCCTTCCCCCAGAATTGTGTAAAAGTCTTGAGGCCTTACGTAGGCTCTGGCTCCAACCCCGATGCCTAAGTTCTTGACCATAAGGACCTTTTAAGGTCTTGACACACCACGATCTCCCCTACCTCCACCTCGGCCCTTAGGTACCTTCTCTCATCTTTCTAGAGTAGTCCTTCTTGCCCCTGTTCCCAACTCCCAAACTCCTGGCTTCACCTCTGGAAAGGACCGAAGAATTTCACAAAAGAAGGAAGTCGTCTCTCCCAAGAGGCTGCCTCTGTAAAATGCCCAGGGTAATTCATGACAAATTCTGGGTCCTGCCAGAAGGGAGGAGACATGGGAAGAACCAAGCCAATCTGATATTTTAGTAAATAGTTCAGACCCGCATCTCCTTAATGACTATTCCTTAAGCTTCTAAAACGTACCAGGCAGTGCACTTGGTAGGTGCCGTAGAGGGCCACTCACAGACCCAGGCAAGAGGGTCACCCGTCTACTCAGAACTTGTACCCCACAGCCTGATTTCATAATCATGCTACAGGTATCTAAAAGCCCTAGAAATCTCTGCCTAGGTGGTCCAACACTTCCCAAGGTCCATCCTTCTGAGGATACAACGTGCCTCATGTGCACTCTTAGAGGGGTGACTAAGCGGTGGCTGTAGGCAGGAAGTGTGGACAGGATTGGGCACGCGGGCTGAGGTGTTTGCATCCCTGGGTCCTAGGCCACTTGCACGCACAGGACAGACAGGGGGCCGGGAAGAGAATCGGAGAGGATGGGCTGAGGGCTGAGGGCTGAGGACTAATGAACCCCACGCTGCCATGTTCCTGCAGAGAATTCTAAGGAGTCCAAGACTCTACATTTGAACGTGGCCTTCTTGGTCATTATAAGGAATATTTCTCAAGGTAGGAGCATAAACATATTTTATTTTATAGTCTGTTATGGTTGGATGTAAGGTATATGGGTCCCAATTTTTAGCATTAACATGTTAGGGCAGTTAGTTAATAGGACCAAAAAGCTCTGAGCTGCTATAGGAA
>NW_027530521.1:3358934-3361015 GCF_008692635.1 Crocuta crocuta | reverse complement strand
ATTCTAAAATCTGCCCACAGAATGCCCTCCCTCCATGTTACCACAGCTGCCCCCGTCTCTAGTCTCTAATCTGGAGTGCCAGACCCAAAGGGGTAGCAGATGGGCCGCATGCGATTGAACGTCTGTCTGGAGGGGAGGGAGGAGCTGATGTGGTCCAGCTGTTTAGCCCACTGCCAATCACCATCAAACACCGCCAGCTTGAGGGGCGGGGACACGAAGCAGGGTGGAAGGGGGGGTTACGCCCATTTTCAAGGGTTGGCTGAGAACCTGGTCTAAGATAGAACAGCACAGGGGTTCCGAAAAGGTGACCCCTGGACCAGCACCATCGACATCATCTGTGAACTCGTTCAGCTGTTGACCCCCTTGCAGGAATGATGGTGTCCTTCTGTGAGAAGGACAACAGAATGGGGACATTGCTGGCCTTAAAGGTTCCCCAGCCCCACTCCCTTGACTTGGTGTGGAGATTCTACAAAGGAGGCTTTTTTACAGGAAAGAGGACATTTATTGAGCACGCACCGTGTCCACGAGTGGGCAGACATTTCGTGAACAGCAGCACGTTTAATCCCCAATAGCCACCCTCAAGATTGGTCATATTATTCTTATTATTCCCCTGGTACGTGTTTTCTCCCAGAGAAGTTCGGGACCTTGCCTGGCCTTGGGTCACAAGGCTCCCAGGATGTTCCCAGGTTTTTGTGGTTCTCAGACCACCCTAATTTCTTCACCGTTATGCCCGACAGGGATTCAGAATCACCTGGAGGCCTTGTTGAAACAGGCCAGGCTCCTTTTCAGTAGGTTTGGGGCGGGGCTCCAAAACCCACATGGCTAACCAATTCCCAGACACCGCTGCTGTTGC
Organism: Crocuta crocuta; assembly: GCF_008692635.1. Taxonomy (NCBI): domain Eukaryota; kingdom Metazoa; phylum Chordata; class Mammalia; order Carnivora; family Hyaenidae; genus Crocuta; species Crocuta crocuta. The sequence continues at coordinate 3,360,162 of NW_027530521.1, read as the reverse complement.
CACTGCTAGTGCCTAGGTGTTCCCGCCACACCACGCTTTGGGAACCGCTGCGCTGGGCTGGGATCCAGCTCCCCACCCTAACTCTGCCCAAGCAAAACCAGCATAGTCATACCCTCCCCACAATGGCGTCTTTGTGAGATGCCAATGAGATAATGGGACTTAAAGAGCTTTGTCTTCTGCAAGGTGAATGGTCCTGGTCATAAGTAGGAAACCTGCCCGAGGCTGGTCCCTGGGGTCTGGGAATGCAGAGGGCTGGCCTGCGTGCAGATCACGGCACCCTGATCATCTGGAGATCTTTGCAGCCCATCTTAATTCTGAGTCACTTCTTAAGAGAGAAAACCAGCTTCTGGGGCTCAGGCCAGGGGGGCCCCTCCTGCTACCGGCTGCCTCCTCCCTCACCTCAGGCAGCTTGCTGAGCACAGCACGGGCAGCTGGCTGACCCAGGCCACTTCTCCAGGGGCCAGTCCAGGCAAGCTGGGGCAGTATTGAACTTGTGATTCAGGGCTTGCAGCCGGATCCTGCTCACCTCCAGCGTAAGACTCAGAGGCCACGACTTCCCTTCTCTAAGCCTCAGGTCATTGACCAGTAAAATGGGCACAACAAATATACCATCGCATAGGGTTGTGAGAACTTAAGGGCCAGTCCTTTTAACAGGCCTTGGCATAGAGCCTGGCCCCTGGCGAGAGTCCAGTCCGTAGTAGTTGTTAGTATTTTCAAAAAGTGCCTGGGCCCAGGCCGCCCTCTGATAAAGGCTCGGACTTGGAACGCAAACCGCTCCCACGCACCCGGTCGCACCCGGATGCACCCGCCCTGGAATGCCAGCTTGGGGGCCCGAGGCCGGCCCGCCCCAGGTTGGGGTTGGCAGGGCGGAACGGGATTAGGGAGGCGCTGAGGCGGGGAAGGGCGTGCCTGGGGATGGGGTGCCTCACCCAAGGGGCTGGGGGGGGGTAGGAGGAGATCGTGACCGAGGCAGGGTGGCGGGAGGGTCTGAGGGGAGGCTGGGACGGCTGAGGAAGGCCGACTAGGTGGGGCGGGGGGCGGTGACCGTTAGGCACCGCTGTGTTGGGGCTTCCCACCAGCCGGGCTCCAGCGCCGGCCCAGCGAGGGGAGGCAGGCTTCCTCCGGCAGGGCCAGGGTACAGAAGGGGCGCAGACGACAGGGTCGAGGAGGCGGGCCCGGGGGCGGAGCTACAAGGCTGAATTAGGGAGGCCATAACGGGAGGGGCGGG
>NW_027530521.1:3358450-3358840 GCF_008692635.1 Crocuta crocuta | reverse complement strand
GGACCCCTCCCTTCCCGCAGGGCCCCGGAGCAGGGCAGGGGGCGGGCCCGGGGCGTGTCCTCCAGGGGGCGGGGCCTGGCCCAGCGGCAGTGTTTCCCCGACGGCCTCGGGGAGGGGGACTGCAGAGCGACTGAGCCCAGGGCTGCGCAGTCGGACAGCGACGGATTTGCGGCTTGCAGCGCCCAGCGGAAAGCAAAGCCAGCAGGTGAGAAGGGGCAGGGGGGAGGCCGGCCAGACGAACAGTAGCAAAGTTCGTTTTTATCCTTACTTCAGAGCCGCTCGGGCAGCTCTCTCGGCACGAGTGACAGACGGGGCTAAGGAGGCAGCTGTTGGGTGAAAAGGAGCGTAAGTCCCTCGAGCCCGGACCCCCAGTTCTCAGGCTCCACCACG
>NW_027530521.1:3357120-3357238 GCF_008692635.1 Crocuta crocuta | reverse complement strand
CCAGCCGGGCTCCAGCGCCGGCCCAGCGAGGGGAGGGCGGCTTCCTCCGGCAGGGCCAGGGTACAGAAGGGGCGCAGACGACAGGGTCGAGGAGGCGGGCCCGGGGGCGCTCCAAGGG
>NW_027530521.1:3344442-3357008 GCF_008692635.1 Crocuta crocuta | reverse complement strand
GGACCCCTCCCTTCCCGCAGGGCCCCGGAGCAGGGCAGGGGGCGGGCCCGGGGCGTGTCCTCCAGGGGGCGGGGCCTGGCCCAGCGGCAGTGTTTCCCCGACGGCCTCGGGGAGGGGGACTGCAGAGCGACTGAGCCCAGGGCTGCGCAGTCGGACAGCGACGGATTTGCGGCTTGCAGCGCCCAGCGGAAAGCAAAGCCAGCAGGTGAGAAGGGGCAGGGGGGAGGCCGGCCAGACGAACAGTAGCAAAGTTCGTTTTTATCCTTACTTCAGAGCCGCTCGGGCAGCTCTCTCGGCACGAGTGACAGACGGGGCTAAGGAGGCAGCTGTTGGGTGAAAAGGAGCNCGGACTTCTCGGTTCCGTAAACGGAGAAGGTTGAACCAGGTGCTCCTGTTGAACTTCCTGCTCCGGTTTCCATTGCTCACAAAACCCTGGAAGGTGAGGGCTGGCAGGTGAGAGCGAACCGCAGTCCCTAGGTCAGGGAGGGTATTCACAGCACGTTGGCCAACCGCACTTTCCCTACCGAGTAGCCCTGAGCCAAGTGAACTCTCCAGGAGCCTTAAGCGAATTACTTTTAAAGATCACACGGGTTCTTCTTCGCTCGGCCCTTGAACCCACAAGCCCTGGGAAGCAGCCTACATGGGGGAAATGTCAGTCTCCGCTTCCCTCCGACACAGATCCCAGGAAGCTTCAGACCAGAACCTCAGTGGGGCTTCTGTTGCCTTCCTGGGGCATTTCCAGGTGAGCTGGCCTGGAAGGCCCTGCTTGGAAACCAGGGACACGTTCTCAACGGGGTGAGAGGGGAAAAGAAGGGAAAACCCCACCACACTTTGGGCCCACAGTTGAGCCCAGGGCCCTTGCCACATGGTCAGGGTTAGTTCTTGGGCTGGGGCTTTCTGTTCCTGGTGGTAGTGGATGGTCTGTGCCAGGGCCCTGGTAGTGGTCAGTGGTCAAGATCTTCGGCTCTGGGATCAACTGACAAGGATCCCCTCTCCTCCAAGCTTCAGTTTCTTCATCTGTAAACTGCAAGCAATGACAGTAGCCACAGGCGGCGGCAAAGGCTACATAGAATAATGTGTACACAGTGTTTAGCATGACACCAGGCACCCGGTGAGGCCTCACTATATGACAGCTGCCCTGATGCAGATGGGCAGGTGATGGGCTGGCTTCCCGCCTAGGAATGAGCCTGTTTTTGGAGGGCCGGATCCTAGCTGCCGCCCCTGCTGACCTTGTGAGAGCCAGAAATCGCCACCTGCCATCTGCCCCGCTTTGTCCATTTCAGGTTTGGGGAGTGTGTCCTCTGGACCAAAGAGTTTTCTGTAACAGTGCTTGAGGTCGGTGGTTGTCTAATTCAATGCACCCCAAAATGTTTACTGAACACCTACTATGTATTACATGGAGCTGGGAGACACAGAGGTGACCGAGCCAGACCTGGGCTCTGCCCTCATTTTGAGTTGCTGACTGAGGGCTTTCCCACCCCCAACATCCTCCTGCTGGGGAAGATAACTCACACCCAGGACTTGGGGCCAGATGAGATTTCATGAGTTTGTCTCGCTCTAGTGTGTAGAATCCAGCTGTTCCATTGCACACTTGGCCTGGGGTGAGGGTGAGGGTTAGTGTGTTACCTGTTGTTGTTTTTTTAAAGATGTTTTTAAAAGTTTATTCATTTTGAGAGACAGCGAGCAGGAGAGGGGCAGAGAGGGAGAATCCCAACCAGGCTCTGCACGCACTGTTAGGCGGAGCCTGACCCTGACCCCGATGCAAGGCTCAACTCACAATCCTCAAGATCATGACCCGAGCTGAAATCAAAGCGTCAGATGCTTAACCGACTGAGCCACCCAGGCACCCCGTTACCTGTTTGGTCAAGGCTGGGTGCCGAAGGAGCCTGGGGGTGCTTCAGGCCGACTCCCTGAATGTCCTGGGGAGATGAGCCCTACACTTTGGAACCTGCTAGAAAGTAGTATGGGACAGAGTCTGACTGAAGGCTGCACTGTGTGGAGGAGACAGTGCATGTGTCTATGGGAGAGGAAAGTGCTTAGAAGTAGGGAGACATTGGAGAAACCAGGGCAGAGGGCCGGGGGCTTCCTGGAGTTGCTGACACTTGAGCAACACTTTCTGCCTGGGCTCCCAAGTCCTGGCTGGGTTTGGATCAACTTGGGGCCACAGACCTCCCTGTCCAAGCATGTGAATGGCATAAGGTTAGAGTGTGGGGTAGGGGGGGAGGAAGAGGGTCAGTAGGTGGGGCTCATGGCAGGAGGAGATGTTCATCTCAAACAGGACTTAGTAAGCAAATACTGGGACATCTTCCCCACCACCCCTCCAGCTCACATGACAAATGACGAAGAATGACACACTGCCCCCATCCTTAGTTGTTTACCGTCTGGGAAGGGATACCAGTGACTGATAGGAGATAAATGAAGAAAGTATTGCTGGGAAATTTCATGGAGGAGGTGGGGTTTTGGGTGGGTCTTAAGGATTGGAAGGGTTTCAGCAGCTACAATGGAAGTTTTGGGCAGAGGAAAATACCTTGGCAAAGTCCAGGAGGTCAGCGCGTTCAGGGAATTTTTAAGAAATTGCTAGGCTGGTCAGTCTGGCTGAAGAATTGGAATCACGCAGGGATGTGTAGGGAGAATGGTAGGCTGGGTCAACTTATGGAAGGCCTTCAATGCCAAGGTGAAATGTTTGGATCTGATTTGTAGAAGGTGAGAGACTGAAGGCTTTTGAGCCAGGGAGTGACATAATCAGAGGGGCTCTTTAGGAAAGGCAATTGCTTGATGTCCTGGGGTGAGGGACCCCACTAGTCAAGAGAGAATGATCTGATGGCTGTGGTGATGGGGAAGGAGCTGGGAGTGGAGGAAGGGGCTCCGTCAAAAGGGTGGGAGGGGAGCCAGGGTGACGTGGGGAGAGCAGAAAGGGTCCCTATGTATGTCCTGTTTGGCTTTGTTTCCCCATTGAGCCTAGACCCTGGTGCATAGTAGGAGCTCAGCGGTGCTGGGGAGGGTGATAACATGCNGGGGGGGGGGGGGACTGTGCTTGCCACGAGGCATCTGGGCCAGGCAGAGCTTGCACCCCTCAGCGGTGGATGTGAGAGCATGGTGGAGGAGAAGAAGTGCGGAGGCCCTCTCCCTCCTAGCTGCAGCCCAGGGAGGGCTGGGGTGAGAGATTAGCAGTGGGACACAAGTTTCCCGTGGGGGGGGGGGGGGGAATTTTGGTTGGCCCTTGTGAAGTTTCTGCAACATGGGCCAGTCCCTTCTCTCGAAGCTTCAGACTTCCTGAAAGCTGCTCCCCCTCCCCCTGAGGACCAGACCCAAGCCCTGAACCGTCTTTTGGGTTTGGAGCCTCTGGGGACAGCCGGCACCCCCTGTTTTGGGCTTGGCCTTGACCCCTTGCTCCAAACCGTTAGACCCACTTCCTCCCCCCCATGGGAAGCTCAGAGGGGGCGGTTATGACTTAATCAAGAGCATCAAACAGTCAGGAGTTGGCTCTGTGAAAGGTGGGAGGGAGGGAAGGGGGGGGTTTGGGACAGGATGGGGCCAGGGCTGGGGGCCTGTTTAATCTCAGCAGGAACGGCCCTGCCCACCAGCTTCCCCTGCTCTAAGCCTGGATCTGAGGAGGCAAGAGGGAAGCCCAGAGGTAAACACGGCCTGCAGTGTGCTGTGTCTTGTTCCCCTCCTCCCCTCGTCCCCATGCTGCCTGCTCATGAGCAGGCCAACTGCGGGCTCAGGGCCTCCGTAACAGGCGCAGCTGGTATGTGTGTCTGGGTGGGGGTGGGGGGTGGGGGGGTGGGGGGTGCCTGACTCACCCCAGGGGTTCCCCCTACGCTATGGGCTGTCAGCAGCTGATTCACTCTGTGCTGACGCAGAGAAGCAGCTGAGGAGAAGGAAGAGGCCCGGACTCTGGTTCTTGGATTCAGTTCCAGCCCCTTGGCGTACTGGCTGTGTGACCTCGGATAAGTTCTTTCTCATCTCTGGGCTTCCTTCTCTCTCTGCTGCGCTAGTGGCCCGTTCTTTAATTCGACTTTTAGGAAGTCCTGGAGCCTGGGGTGTGTGTTTGTAAAGTAGGGCACATGTGAGCACACGCACATGTGCACGCGCACGCGCACACAGTCACAGCACAGAGTGGAACTGGGAGACTCCTCGCGCACATGCGAGAGTTGGACCCACCTCCCTCGCTCCCCCGCCTGAAGCAGCCTTACCTGCCTGTCTGCAGATTAGGGAGATGGCGGAGCATGGTGGCAAAAAGCTGGACTTGGGAGCTAGACCTGGCTCTGCCCCTTGCTAACTTTGTGACCCTTTCTGCGCCTCAGTTTCCAAATCTGTGGATTGGGTGATGGTGATGACCTCATAGCATGGCGTGAGGCCCAAAAGAAGCAATGCCTTGCCCAGCACATGTGTACCCCCACCATGGTGACTCTAAGCTTTCTGAGGGTAAATAGATCTGAAGATGGATGGCAGAGTTTTCTCCAAACCCTTCCTTTCCCTATACCCGCCCCCACCCCGCACTTGTCTACACAGAGTACTTTCCTCTTCGTGGCTGCTTTGTGGCATATGGAGTGGCTCTGTGCAGGCTCTTAGGAAGTGATGGTTGAATGAATAAGTAAGTGATTCTCCTTGGGGTGGCCCGGCGGGNCCCGCCCCGCCGGCTCCTGGAGCCTGGGTCCAGGGAGGTGAGAACGGTTCGGTTCAGCCGATGTGGGATTGCTTCAGTCAGAGCTCCAGCTTCCCTTCTGAGGCCTGGCCTTTCCCCTCCAGAGAGGGGAACAGCTCTACTTCCTCCAGCTCTGGTAGTCAGGGGCCACTTTGGCCCTTAGTGTACCCTGACTCAGCCAGAAAAGGTGCCTTCAAGTCAGCAGTTATTTGGGGGCAAGGTGCTGCTTCCCTCTGCAGGCACAGAGTCAGGGCAGGGGGAAGGAGAAGGGAGCCCTCTGGGAGGCTCATCCCTGATCATAGCTCTGCAGACCACCAGCTCTGTAACTCTGGGAGGCCCCTCACTCTCCCCTTTGACTTCTTTCCCCACAGTGGGAGCCCCTGAGTCTTCTTTGAGTCCTGCTCCTGACTTTCCTTGCTGTGTTGAGGGGTGATCCAAGATGGAAGTTTTCGTTTCTGGACTTGGCTCATAAAGCCAATTCAGGAAAGTGGACAGAGTGTTGGAGTCTGGGCATTAGGGAGTCTGGGTTCGGGTCCGGGCTTCACTGTGAAGTTGCAGGGTGACTTTGTCCAGGAAGGTGACCTTCCAGGTAGGTTTGCTACTTCAGGCAGCAAGTGCTCCAGAAGCCTGCCTGGGGTCCACTGGGCTTGGCTCAGGGTGGGAAGGAACCATAAGCAACGTCACAAACCAAAGTGCCTGAGGATGATTCCTGGCCCTGCCACTTACCTGTTGGCCGTGACCTTGGGCAGGTGTCTTGGTCTCTATGCATCAGTTTAAACATCTAAAATGGAGATCATAATAGTACTCACTTCATAGGGTTGTTGAGAACAATTTGAATTAATGTGTGTGAAGCACTTGTGACACGTGCCTGGCACATAATAAGTGGTGTGTATGTATCAGCTGGTTTTGGTAGTGCTGCTGTTTTAATAGGAAGCAGGATTTCAGTATTCAGGCGGGGGCGAGAAAGCTTGGTGAGTAGCCTGAGTCTGGGGATCAGGAGACCCGGGTTCTGATCCCAGCCCATCCTTTACACCTGCCATTTGCCCTTGGGCAACTTACAGCCCGTCATGGGGTTCACCGTTAAATATTATCCTGCACTTGCTGTATTTGGCTTTTGCAAGCGAGGCCCACACAGTGTCACAGTGGGCAGTTGTAGGGGTTTATCCAGAAAGAGGACTCCAGGGCCCAGCCTGCTCTTCTGCACCGAGATAGACAGCCACTGAGATGGGCGGGTCCTGGGGCCATCAAGCAGGCACTGCCCACACAGAATGGCAGAGCTACCCCCACCCTCCACTGTACTCAAGGCTGAACAGTGGATGAGTAAGTACATTTGAATACTCACATAACAACGGGATTAGACAGATCAGATTACAGCCCTTTATTTTATTTTTTATTTTTTTACTTTTCCCCATTTTCTGAATCCTCTGCAATGATCTCCATATTTTTATGCTCAAGAAAGGGGCAACACACTATACAATAAAGTTATCAAAGAACTTTACACAGTTAAACAAAAATGTGTTAGTTGAACTTGGGATCATATTTAGGTCTTTGTTAATAAATGGTATATATAGATATAGATCTGTATACAGATAGGTCAGGGAGGTGGGTTGTCTATGCGAAACAACAGGGATCTATGTATAGATTTGTCAGGCCTCAGAAGACAGACGGACTGTCTGTGGGGAGCCCCGGAGCCCGGGAGACAAGAGTCATCTGTGGATGGGAGTGTCTTCCAACTTCCGTCGTGGGCGCTACACTCTGAGTGATGCCTGTTTAGGAAGCTTCACCAGAGGGCTTAATTTCCTCACGTGTCAACTAGGGATGAAAGTTGTGATATCTACTTCAGGGCGGTGCTGTGTAAAGGAGCTTGACACATGTAGAGAGAACCCCTTTTCTGAATTTGGAATCAAATGAAAACAGATGACAAAGACGGGGCTCCAAACGGAAGTGTCATCCCTGAGAAGGCTGGCTGGAGAGCACGGCTGTAGATCCGGGGCCCAGAGGGCCTGCTAACCGTCTGCCCTCGAACTGGCAGAGTCACCTGTCCGGTCACGGGCAACGCTGCGCAGGGGCCAGCCTCCTTACCAGGAGCAGGTGGTAGAGGCAGAGAGCAGCCCAGACATACGCAGGCAGCCCGCTCTGGGGGAGGAGGAACCCCACAGAGCATGCCCAGTGTGTCTCCTACACGAGCCAATCACCCAAGCCACTATTGGGGTCCCGGAAATAGAGGAGGGGACGGAGCAAGACCAGAGGTGTTCCCCAGGTAGAGGACCCTCCACAGAGAAGTAGAGGGGAACGTGCCTTCCCCTGATAAGTAGAAGGCCCTTTGAATGATGCTGGGTATTCAGTTAGCACTCCATAAATGTTAATTTGTCGTTGCTAATAATAATGATAGCAATGAATAATTCTACGGTGGGAAAATGACTTTCCCACTGTTTTAGGAGACCTGGTTTCTTAGAATGCTTTTGCAGTGGGACCTGTTGAGATGCCCTGGTGTAGAGAGAAAATTGAAACTCAGTGGGTGTGGGGGAGGATTGATTTGTCTGAGGTCCTTGCATACATGAGTGGGTGGCTAGTCCTTGGGTCCCTGTGGTTTTGCGTAGACAATCCACCTCCCTGACCTCTCTTGAACACCTAGCAGAGGAGTAGCTGGGGAGGTGTGTCATCTACTTGCACTGGGTGTTTAGAGGCTCTCCGGAATACTCTCTGATCTCTGCCCCACCCCCACTCCTGGCACCGTTGAGCATCAGGCTGCTCTTTTGCCCGGAGACTGTATAGCTTGTTTTTCAAACTGCATATCAGATCCCTTGGAGATGAGCTGCAAGTAGGGGACTTAAGTATGGGCCAGCTCTTCTTCCCACCGTCTGCTCACCGTTGGGCAAGTTTCTCAACCGCTCGGCACTGTGGTCTCCTTATCCGTGAACTGGGTAAGGATAGAGGAACGTCTGCCATGGCTTGCCCGGGGGAGGATTAAATGAGGTAATGGACATGGGTGAAGTACTTACCAGTGGGCCCAGTGCAGAATGCACCCTCAGTAAAGGCCGGAGACTGATGAAGGTGGTTATGATGCATGAAGGCTGTGCCTGCCACTCCTATTGAGAAATGACAGGGTCCTCCTCCACAGAGATGAAGATCTCCGTTCTGATGTAAAGGAGCTTTCCAGGGCTCTTTGGAGCTCTGAGGACCATAGAGGACCTCAGCCTTCAGTGTGCTAACTCCTCCATCGGACGGTCTGAGCCCAGCTTCGACCTGACCGTTCCTGGCTTCGAGTGAAGGCACCATTAGGGGCTTGTGCCCACACTAATGGTCTTGTGAGCATCTGTGCGGTTCACCGAGCCAGTCTACTGAACAGCATCCAGCCTTCGCTTGTATACCTCAAGGCTTGGGGAGCCCACTGTCTTTCCTCTCTGCCCAGATCTGGCTCTTAAAACACACGGTATACAGTCTGAACAAACCCATCCTCCCTTAGATTCCACCCGTGGCCCTGATTGTGCTCATTGGGATGATGTCCACACGGAACATGGACACTCCCGAGGGGAGACCAAGTCCCCCTTTCGGCAGCGGCCGCCAACTGTTTAAAAAATATCGTCTCTTTCTGAACCAATGGTGCATGGGTGTATGCACATGCTCACACACACACTATCACTATTGAAGAAATATTTTTTGTGGAAAAATTTGGAGGTTAAGGAATAGATGCAAAGGAGGCAATAACAGCTCAGAAAGAAGGACTGTGAGCAGTTGGGTGTTTATACACACACACACACACACACACACACACACACATATACTCACATACTCTGGGGATTATACCGCGTGACCCACGGCCTCTGCTGCCGCTTCAGGTTAACATCGTAGAGGGAGGATTTGTCCATGTTATTCAATATTCCCCCACAGCCTGTTTCCCAGCTCCGTAGCATCACACCACGTGGATCCGCCATGACCCAGTTAAGCATTCTCCTGTGGTTGCACAGTTAGGCCATTTTAAATTTTTCATTAGCTTCCACATGGCTGCAGTGACCACTTCGTCCATACATATACCTTAAGCTCAAATCCATCGCTCTCCGTGGAGTGAATTCCTAGAAGTTTTTAAACTCACGGTCTGAGGACCAGAAGCCCTTTCCCCAGTGCCCACCAGGATGTACCCCCCAACTTAGCTCCAGCACCACTGGAGAGAGAGGGCACCATGTCCTTAATATGCTAGGTAGAAAGTGTATAGAAGGAAGGAGGCCCATGCTTAGGGGGGTGAAGAGGGGTGTGATTTTGTGTGTGTGTGTGTGTGTGTGTGTGTGTGTGTGTGTGTAAGAAGCAGAAAGAGAAAGATGTGGGGGAGCTTTTCGTCTTCAGTCATAGTCTGACTTTTGACCCTCTTCCTGTCTCCTTTCCAGGAGCCTGTGGTGTCATTAACTCATTAGGAGATCTCTTTACTATTTAATGACCTTTCTCCATGGTGACTCCTGCCTTCCCAACAGCCTTCTGGGAGCCCGGGAATGGGACAAGGAGTCTGTAAGAGGACGCTCGTCTGGACTAAGAGTTGGGTCGGGGAGGGGTGCGGTGGTTCTCAAACTCTGACCTGTGGCAGACCCGCCTGGAGGGTCTGTTAAGGCACAGATCATACCCCCAAGGGTTTCTGACGCCACTTGCCCGAGTTGCAGCCCGGGAATGTTGCCTGGCTAATGTGTTGCTAGGGGATGCTGTCGCTGCTGGTCTGGGAACTACAGTTTAAGAATCCGTGGCATAGCGAAGGGGGCAGGGGAGGCTGTGCGGTCTCAGCTCCTGGTCCTGCTGATGGAAGAGCCTTTGTCCTACTTCGTACAGGGCTTGCGTGAGGCCCGGACTCCCATTCCCCCCGCCTCCACCTCTGTGCAGGACGACAAGATGTTTATCACCATCCCCATTGTACAGAAAGGAAAACTGAGGCTCTGACAGGCAACCTAATACGTCCAAGGATGCCCTCAAAGCCAGAAGGGGCACCAATGCAGGAACCCATTCCTTGCCACCTCTCCCTGCTCCCCTCCCCACCCCTCCTTGCCCCCCACACTGTATCACACACTCTAGGCTTCCCTCCTGTGGGTCCGGTGCAGAGGAAGTGGTGCCTTCTCTGAACACTACACCTGCCCCAGGGGACCCAAGTGAGGGGGCCCCGAGGGCACGTTCCCCCACACTGTCTCTGAGCCAGGGTCTTGCTCTACTTTTTATCACCCCCACCCCCCACCGCCCAGTAGCCGTTCAGTAACATGATCATCTTCTCAGGTCTAGTGTTCTCCAGCCGGTTTATGTTCCCAGTTATTGTTCCGGGCATTTTCCTGGGAAGCCGCTGCCCGGCAGGCACAGCAGAGGATGAGGAGAGAACCCTCATCCACCGAGCATCTAGTATGTGCTGGGCCCCGCCTGTGCAGCCGTGTGTCGGTCACCCTCCCGCCAGCGTCCATTTTACAGATGAGGAAATGGAGGGGTCCAGAGCTGTAGCGACCTGGCCAAAGTCACAGCTGAAAGACACAGAGCTGGGCTTTCGATCCCAAACTCCAAGGCTGGGCCCCCTCGCCTTGAGTGGTGGTGCGTCCTGGACCCGTGGAGCTGGGGGGCTGCCTGTGCTCTACCCACGACTTGCGCAGAGAGGGTTGGCCCAAGGGGCACAGCTGCCCTGAGATTTGGGGTCTTGCCCAGGAGGGCCCTGGCCTAGACATTGGGAGACCCAATTCAAATGGCGCTTTGCTGCCGTCTGGCTGTGTGACCCTGGGGAAGCCGCTCCCCTCTTCAGGGTGTTGGAGTTCTCATTTCTGCTAATGATACGTTGCGCTTTATAGCTTTTAGCAGTGGACATTTTTTCACGTATTTACTCATGCAAACCTCCCAACACCCTGTGAAGTAGGCACGGAGGGTATTATTTCTGAGCCCATTTTACAGATAATGACAAGCTGTGAGTGAGAGGTCTGGGATCCTGTAGCCACAGAGGCGCTGGAGCGAGGACTTGAGCCCGCGTGGCCTTGCTCGCCATCCTGAGCCTGGTCCGTCGCCCCGAGCTGCCTCCTTGATAAGGAGGGGAAAGCCTGGCCTCCTCTTAATTCTCAGCCTCTGCATTGGGGATCCCAGGGCTCTTCCTTGGGCTGGTGGATCATAGGTGCAAGGGGCTCCAAGAAAGGACCGTACTGGGATACTTGCTCTGGGCCAGGAGCCTGCGGAGGGAAGATAGTGGTTCGACCACCCCTGTTACTGCCTTCTGCCTGGGCATTTGGGGCCCCTGGTGATGGAGGGAGGTGGGTCCGGCCCAGCTGTCCTTCCACTTCAGCTCCTGGCTTCCCCTGGGAATTGTGCCTGCTCCCCTGTACTCTTGCACAGTACAGAATTTTCTAGACTCCCAGACCACGGTGTCCAAATGCCCTCACCTCCTCCCTTACCCCCTGACTCAAGTCTTCCTCCTCCTTCTAGGCCCGGCTCCAGCCACCTGCCTCTCTGGGGCCAGCCATGCACTCTGGCCAAGCTAGCTCGGCTGTCTGGGGTTCTGCCAGTGGGTGAGCTAATTAGTGGGTGAGCTAATTAACCAGGATAGTTAACTCCCCACCGAGGCCGTGAGACCAGGAGCTGTGGCTGCTGTCGGTCTGAGCCCCTGAGGGGCCCACCAGGCTGGCAGGGCTCAGGGTACCGGGTCTGGGTGGGCCAGGCATGGCTGATCCCCTCAGGGTCAGCCTCAGACTTGTGGCTCTCACCCTTTGTGACCCTGAGCAAGTCCCCTATCTCCTCTGACCCCTGGCTCCCTTCTCTTAAAAATAAAGCTACTTTCCTCACTGACGCTTGTGAGGCTTGCATGAGATAAAAGGATGCAAAACACCTACCACTGACGTCTGGTGGGTTTGAGGCACTCAGGAAATGCCTCTTCCTCCCCTCCCCTGCAGTCAGCTCGCCTTCATTCTGCCTCCACCCACCTAACGCCTTGGTCTAAGACCCGCTCTGTATCTGCTCTGCATGGGGGTGTTCCAGGCTGATAACAGGGGAGGGATTGGGCAGAGGAACAGAATCAGCTGCAGGCATAGATGTGGGGTTTCTAAAAAAAATTTTTTTTAACGTTTATTTTTGAGAGACAGAGCACGAGCAGGGGAGGGGCAGAGAGAGAGGGAGACACAGAATCTGAAGCAGGCTCCAGGCTCTGAGCTAGCTGTGAGCAGCACAGAGCGCGATGTGGGGCTCGAACCCACGAACCGTGAGATCATGACCTGAGCCCAAGTCAGACGTTTCACCGACTGAGCCCCCTAGGCGCCCCCAAACATAAACGTGTTTAATCAGGCTCTGCCAGGTCTAAGTTGGGGCCCCCGACACGGTGCCTCCCTGAGCCTGTTTCCTGATCTAGAGAAGGGGGTACTCCTGCCTTCTGTGTTCTTGGGACCGCGCTGGGGCCTTCCTGGTAGGGTAGGGGTGGGAAGGCAGGTGACCCAGCTCAGCATGGTTCATTAACATGTCTTTTCCTGGTGTGGCATGACCAGTCCCCTCGCCCTCGGACACCAGGAGGCTCACCAGGCCGTTGAGTCCTTGGCTCGGGGCCTGGTGCGCCAGGTTGTCTGGGGGCAATAGCGTGTCTAGGCAGCCAGGCCTGAGGCCCTGCCCGACTGAGACCGAGGTGGGTCCCCGCAGGTCCCCAAGGTCTGCCACGCCTGGCCCCTGGGGCCCCCTGGGGACACAGATCCCTTCCTGTAGCGCCATGCGCTTTTGCTTCCCATGTCTGTCTGTCTGCACACAGGACCTTCTCACGGTGATAATAATCACACGCTTCCCTTTATTGTGCTCAAACGGTTTTATTCCTAAATCCCCCACCTCCCTGGAAGGTAGGAATGAGCTGTCCTTATCCTAGAGAAGGAAGGGGGCTTGCCAAGGCCCGCTGCTGGGAGTCAGGGCCTCTGGGCCTCCCCACCCAGCCCCGTCCCCCCCCAGC
>NW_027530521.1:3327491-3344409 GCF_008692635.1 Crocuta crocuta | reverse complement strand
CGCCCAGCCCCAGTCCCCTCCCTGCCCAGCCAGGAGTGGGAGCCCCATTGACAGGAGGTGGAGGTGGTGGAGCCCTACCTAGGTCTCCAGGGCAAAGGGTCCTAGATCCCCGCCCCAGGAGACCCCCAGCATAGGGCCTACCCCAGTGCACAGACAGAGAAACTACCGTTGAGGGAAGGGCCGAGATGAGAAGATAGGTCGTCTACGTGGAGCTCTGTTCCTTTCTTCTTCCCCTCCCCCAGGGCCCTGAGGGCTCAAGTTAGGGGACTCCGAGGGGCTGTTTGGGACCTGGGCGCTCATTTTGTCTTAGCTGCTGCAGGCTGAGGTCAAGGTCTCCCCCTGCTTCAGCAATCTTAGGGCTCTGTGAGTGCCTCCAGTACCCCTTCTGGTGATACAGACCCAGCCTGCCCAGGAGGGGCATCTCAGAGGGGGCAGTTTCCGGCCATGGCTCTGCCTGGTGCTCCCAGAATCTGGGGGAGGTCAAGGCTGAGGAGAATGTTCTGGGGAGGGGAGGGGCCATTGTTGATGGCTGGTGGGCAAGAAGATGGAGGGTGCCAGTCTCTCAGGGAGGCCACAGGGGAGGTGGCAGGCTATTGCCTGGAGAAGAAGGTGGGGAGGAGGAAGTAGGGGGGAGGCCGAGCTGGGCTGGCTCCTGGGGCCGGATCCTGCTTGGGTCAGCAGGGCCTTGTTCCTGGGTGAGTTGTGCCTTCGGCTCCCACCAGAGACCAGAGAGGGCTGGAGTCCGGGTGCACCAGAGGCTCCCTTCTCCTGGGGTCTGTCTCCATCCCTCTCCCTGTCATTCTCCGTCTCTCTTTCCTTACCTCTCCCCTACCCCACCCAACAACACCCCCCACCGTCTCCCTCTGCCTACCTGCCAAGCACCTCTGCAGCCACGCTCAGGTCCCTGGAGGTGCCGAGGCGCACAGCCACGCTCGCTGACTCTGCCCAGGCCCGGGGCTCCCTGTCCCTGGGAACAGAGTCATAACAGGCTGTGCCCTGGCCGGCAGGTGTCCGGGCTGCGTGAATGGCCACCACCTGGCCTGGCAACCTGGGGCTTGGGCTCTACCTGCCACGTGGGGCGTACAGCCCTTCATCGCAGGCTCGGAGGCCCTGGTGCCTACAGCTAACCGCGGAAATGGATTTCCCCAGGCTGCCCCTTGCTGGAGCCGGGGGCCTGTGTGCTGGCGAGGTCGCCCTGGACATTCCGGATGTCAGAGCTCTAAGGAGGCGCAAGGAGGAGACTTGAGAGCTAGTCTTGGACACAGGGAGAGACAGAGTCCAGGGCAAAGCTCATGGGTGGAAATAGGGACCAATACACAAGGGAAGAGGCAGTGGAGGGGAAAGATTGAAGGAAAAAGCAGAGAGCCCACCTTTCCCTTCTCTCCTGGGCTGAGCTGCTTAGCTGGGTCCCAGCCAGTGAGACCTCCATCCCTGCAGAGCGCTTGGAGTTAGAGACCTGCCCCTGCTTTCCACCCTGAACTCCATCTTTTCTGTTTTCCCCCAAGGACCCATGAGAGAGATAGTTCCCATACTTGTGTGTGCAGCACTTTTCCTGGACTGTGTCTCACCCACCCCTGTGTCTGTCCCTTGCTCTTCCCATCATATATCTCTAGAGGCAAAATGCCTCTAAGGCCTAGAGATGCTGAAAACTATAGCCTTGGGAGGTATGAAGTATTAGCCCATTTTACAGATGAGGGAAGTGAGGCTTCGAAAAGTTTAGTGACAGGACTAGACAGAGCCAGCGTTGACCCCGTGGCTGTCTGATGGCCACCCTAACCATTCATGCCAAGACGATTAGGGCTGCCAGACAGTACTCTGAAAGAGTCTGTGCAGGAGAATGTTCTGGGAAGGCTGCCTGGAGGAGGTAGCATCTCTGCTGCTTTTTCTCTTTCTTCCTGAACCCAGTGCTTAGGGAGAGGATGCCTGATGCCACGTGGGGTGTCCGGATGAGAATCCCCTTCCTTCTCCCTAATTGCCAGCCTCAGGCTCTTAGGAACCCCAGCCCTGGCCTGGAGGTTAACCTTTTGTTAACCACCTGCCCCCAGGCTCTATGGTGGGTGTGCGGGCCGGTCCCTGGTGCTCCAGCATGGTTCCAGAATGTCTTCAGTTGGCTGGGAGGCTGGGGCCTAAAACCCAGCGAACTTGGATTGGGCCGTGGCGAAGCTATTGCAGTCGGCTGTCATTTATAACTGTTTCTGCAGGCAGCGTAGATGGCAGCAGAGGGTCGGACTGGTGGGACTTGGCTCCCAGCTTTGTGGTCTGTGTAACCTTGGGCAAGTCCCTTTCCCACCCCGAGCCTCAGTTTCTCCTCCCCCTAAAATGGCTTTAAGAGCAGAAGTCACCTCATAGGGTCAGTGCAAGGGTGAACTGAGCCATGTGAAGCGCTTAGCACACCTGCTGCTAAGTAGTAACTGCAAAAAGTGCGAGCTTGTGTGAATGTTAAATACGGGACAGTATGTTCTGAAGAGCCTGACTTTTCCCTCCAAAGGAGAGCCAGAGGCCGGGTGCTGCTTTAAGATGATGTTGGTGTGTAATTGCTAATGTTCACGTCCGTGTCCCTCCAGACTGGGCACTCCCTGAGGGCAGGGGTGGGGTCTCATTCATCCTCCCGGGGTCCAGCTCAGGAACCCCGGGAGTTGGAGATTCGAGGAACCGCAGCGGGCTCGGCACAGGATGGAAACTCTGAGCAGAGGCAGCCACTTGGGGGCCCCTGGCAGGGCATCCCCTCTGGCCACAGAGGAGGCAGGACACTGGACTCCCGGGTCAGCGCGTCCGGAACACAAAGCTCATGTGACAAGGGCAAGTGCCACCACCTTCCTGATCCCTGGAGACCCTGCTTATAGCACAGGGGTGCCGAAGCCACGCTCTCCGCCTCACGGAGCGGCATGGGGGCGATGGGCTGAAGCTAGGGGAGCACCGCTCACTCGGAGCTGCTTCCGTGAACGCTCATCTGGCTTCCCTCTGATGTCCGTCCCAGGTTCGCGGGCACCGGAACCTTCCTGGGGCGTTTTGTAGGAACCCGTGTGTGTCCTACGTCTCAAGGGACAGGCTCCATGCACACTGTCCTCCTGCCGTGTGAGGAGGGGCATCCCTTCGCCTAACTCTTCCCGCAGCCCCCATCTCCATGTGCTTGCATCCGAGCGTTTTGTAAGCTGACTCCACCATTTCCCTGGCCAAGCCTTGATATCCCCTTTTTCAGATGAGGACACGGAGGGTCGGGGTAGGTAGTCAACTTGCCAAGAGTCACAAGCTCTGTGAAGTGGGATTGGAATTTAGGCCTCTCTCAATTCAAATGAATTGAAATGACCTGGTTCATTATTCAGTCCCCTGCCACGGGGATGGGGAGGGGTCCTCAGAAGGCGGCTAAATTCTGAGGGCCCATCTGGGGCTCCTGGATAGCCTCTCAGATAGTTCTAAATTTTCCTCCAACTTTGGGCTTCCCAGCCGATGTGCTGAATGTGCCCAATGTGTTGATGGTTGGTTATCTTCTTAGCCCTTGGGGACAGAGCCCTGGGCTGGTCAACTCAGACCAGGAGCACTTCTTTCTGTCCACCTCAAGACACCAAACAAATAACGTAATCTTCTCTGCATGTATCATTATGTGAAGCAGGTTGGGAAGGACTGATGGCTCTAACCAATCCCCTCCCTGCCCCCACCACACGTACTGAACACACACATTCCCCAGAAGGGTGGGGATTCATGGTCCTCTCTGGAAATGGGGACAAAGTAGGTGATGTCAAAGGCAGCCTTCTATGATTCATAGCATATAAGCCCTGAGCCCAGCGCTGGGAGGGAGTAGGGGCTGCGTAGGGCCCAAGTAGCCTGCTAAGAAAGTAAAAGACAGTCCAGAAAGGGAGACATGGAGAGGAAGAGGTCAGAGGCTATGGTTCAGCCTCAATTTGAGGCTTTGGCTGCATGGTGCCGGGTGGGGAGGCTGGAAGGCTCAAGGTGTCTACCTTCTTGATGCTGTGCCCTCTGTCAGAGTGGCCTCCTCTTCATGCTAATGGCCTGCCAATCTCATTGCTTGCGTTTCAGAGCAGAGCTTCATAGGAAGAGCCACATCTGTCAGCCTCATCAGCGATGCTGAAAGAACATTCCGGCCAGGATTGGTGGGGCTGATCTTTTCCTTCCTGACAGGAAGCCAAGAGTCAGCTCTGGAGCCGCGGTGGGATGAGGGGCAGGCAGGATGAGGGGCAGGCCGGCAGCGGTGTGGAAGGGTAGGATGGGCTGGCCCCACCATCCACTTCATTCACTTAGGCAGTAGGTAACAGGAGGGAGCTTAGCCACTTACCTGTGTGGCCTTGAGCAAGTCACTGACCAGCTGAGTCTCAGGTTCTTATCTATTAAGTGGGTATGACAATATCTCTGTGGGGTTTGTTATAGAGATCAAATAAGAGACAGTATGAATGGTATGATACAAACCATAAGGTTTGTGACTCCTGGGCCACAGCCCGGCCAGGCATGCTTGCTGCCTGTGTTCCTGGGGTACCCCTGGCCTTCCCCCAAATGCCAGAAGTCAGTCCCAGCTGCAGGTGTTAAGGTCCTCAGGAGAGTCGGAGCCTGTCACCCGGGCTCGTGGGATGTGTGGCAGAAGCTGTTTGTCACTGGGCCTTGGGTCCTGGATCTGTGAGATGAATGGGAGGGCTTGGGGCTCTAAGACCCGGTTATTCCAGGGTGGGTCTGATGTGGGTGAGTATCTTCAGACCCAGGATGGCAGAGGTGGGGGAATTTGTACCTCCGTGTTAGGGACAAGATGGGAGGCTCAGAGAGCTTCAGTAGTTCCCTTGCGCAAGGTCACACAGCTAGTAGGAAGCAGAGCTGGGATTCAGACTGAGGTCTTAAAGGAAACTTGAGCCTAATCACATTCTGGGGCCTTGTGATCTTCCTGTTGCCCAGAGCAACAGCCTATTACTTTTTCTTTTCTGTTTTAACAACAACAAAAACAAAAGGTGAGATCAGGGAATGAAAACTAAGATAGTGCAGCGGTCAAAAAGCCAGCCCCTGGAGCCACCCAAGGTTTCAGGAAGCACCTCACCTGCCACAGGTGAAAACAAACACAGCCACCTGTGACCAGCCTCTCTTTGTGGATGACCAGGACAAAGTCCAGAGACTGGAGAGCTGAGTGGCTAAGGACTAGCTTGCAGGTGGAGAGCTGGCAGGATAGGCTGGCTTCCAGAATGGCCAGGCTTTCTCTGCTCACCAGGTGAGATCAGGTGAGATAGGTTGTCAACTCACCAAACTGGCTGGACCTCCAGGCCGCAGGCAGGCAGGCAGGCCCCCGAGGCACCACCAGAGGCTCAGAGACAGAGGCTCCGCCCACGCCCAGGGCAGAGGCCCTGTTCCTTGGCCGGCCCCGCCCTGCCCTGCCCTGCTTAACCCCTACCCTCTTGCTGGGAGCAGCAGCAGTGCCCCTCTGGCATGAGGCCTCCAGGCCAGGCATACATTCGGAGGCTGGATCCAGCCCCCCAGAGGGCTTTGGACTGTTGGTTAGGAAATCAACAACTTCAGGGTAGTAATCATCATTGTTGTAATTGATAGCATTTATGTGACACTTCCTGGGTGCCAGGCACTTTACAGATAATAGCCCATGGGAGCCTTGCCATAATCCATTAGTCAGTCCATTTTACAAGTGGGAAAGCTGAGGCCTTGGCAGAGTGATCGCTCGAGAGCACACAGTAGCCTAAGATGTGCAGATTTGCAATATTGAGGCAGGAGGGCAGGAGGAAGGGCCGGGGTGCCCAGAATGGATTGAGTCCTACTCTGCGGGAACCTGACTATGGGGCGGGTACGTTGACTATGCCCATCTGCTGATAAAGAAGAGGCTCTGTGGTGTTTCCCAAGGTGATGTGGCTGATAGGAGGCAGCCCGGGGGGTGGGAACCAAGGCCTCCGTGGGACTGTCCTATACCTGTCTAGGCGGAAGGCCAGGTGAGCTGGGACAGGCAGCAGCAGGTGGCCTGGGAATGTCCAAGTCCTCTGCGGTATGCCCTGCCTTGATCTTGCTGTGGGACTTTTGAGCTCTCGCACTTTCCATCCCCTTGGGGAAATGCGGTGATCTGGAAGCTCTTCTGCAGAACAGATACTGCCGCTGGGGTAAATGACCCCAGAGGGGATAGGGGGAGGGGTGGCATGAGCCTCTAGGAGGTTGAGGATGGAGCAGAGGGACAGGGAGCTTCATGTGAGAGTCCCCGAGGCCAGGCCTGCCTGCATCGCACTGGGAGCAGAGGGACCAGGCCATGCTGGGGGCCTGGCCTGGGGCAGTGGGTCTCAACATGTTAGAATCCCCCGGAAAACTTGAAAGACCTGATGCCTGGGCTGTACCCCAGACCCATTCCGCCAGGATCTCTGGGAGGGGGGCACAGGCACCAGCAAGGTGTACAGCTTCCACAGTGATTCTGACGCACAGCCGAGGTTGGAGACCACTGCCCTAAGCCAGCTGGGAGATGAGGCAAGTACGAGCCTCAGCTTCCCAGGGCGAGTGACCCCCTGAAACCCGGGGAAAGCACAAGCCTGCCCATCTGCGTCTAGATATAGGGCTCACAGCTTTTCTGACCTGGAGGAGATTAAAATCCCTTCCTGGGAGCAAGCGGCCTCCCCTTCCCATAAACCAACAACGTCGTTTTTAAGGACCAGAAGCCTCCAGGTGCAAGATCAAAGCTGGTTTGTCTCATCTCCTCTGAGAAATCTTTCCTGAGCTCCCCAGACGACGCCTTCCCTTCCTTCTTCCTGCTAATACATTCCCGGCGCTTAGCTCGTGCTAGGCGCTGCTCTAGGCCCTGGGGTCCGGGGAGAATGAGACAGACACAGCCCTCCCTGAAGCAGCCACGTTCCTCTGGGGGCTCCAGAGTGAACCAATCGGCCAACCGCGACGTGCGGGCCGCGTGACAGGTCCCAGTGTCCCAGGTGCTGTTCCTTACGGTCAGCAGGGGACACCCCTCACCGCCACCCGAGCCCCGGACCGCTCGGTCGGGGCAGGGACAGGGGGCTGGATGTTGGCATGTTTTGATTCTGAGGTTCAGCTGGAGGTGAGGTGTTCAGGGAAGGCCTCTGGGAGGAGGAAGTAGAGGAGCCAGCAGGGGGCTTTGAGGGAACCGCCAGCCAGCACAGAGGCTCTGAAGCGGACCAGGGCCTGGTGTACACAGAAGAGAGTGGCCTTAGGAATGAGTGGGGAGGAGGGGGAAGGCGTGCGGTGCTGGGGACAGGGAAGGGGGCAGGGCAAACCAGGCGGGGGCCCCCTCTGCTCCCTAAGAGGCGGAATCTTATAGGGAACATGTTGGCTACCTCACGGTTACGGGGCTGCAGGCAGGGGAGTGACAAGGTCTGGTTTACAGTTTTCAAACCCCTTCCCGCGGTGCTGGAGAGGGACTGGGGAAGACAGGCAGAGGCTGTGACCAGCAGTGGGCCGCACCGGTCCAGGCCGGGGTGGGATTTGGGCCGGGTGAGGTGTGGGACTACAGGAGACACCTTCGGGCTGTGGGATGTGTGGGGAGGAGGGAGAGCAAGTGTCGGTGGGTGTGGCTTTCAGGCCTNAGAATCCTTAGCACGGGCCCTAATCAAGAGATGTCCCCGTGTGGCCTTGAGGGCCATTAAGTGAAAAATGGTTTCAGTTCAGCAGCGTTTGCTGCCAGCAATCTCAGGGATGTTAATGGCCTTATGTGCAGTGGCTCTCGGGGAGAAGTGGCACTTTACAGACTTGGTGACAGCAAACCTTCTGTTCCTAACAGCGCGTCTGCTAGGACTCACTCTGAGGAGCCACTCCAGAAAACGCTGCTCTGGTCCCAGCCCGGCGTCAGACAGGTGAGGAGGCAGCCCCAGGGAGGGCCACCCCGTGCTCAGTCTGGTGCCTGGTGTCCCGCCAGAGCAGGCACTGACCGTGCTCTTCCTCACTCCAGGCCCGCAGGGGCCATGACATCTCGTAACACGTTTCCACAAGGCCTTTCGGGGACACGCATGTTCTAGGGTCAGGCTGGAGGGCCCCCACCCCATCCTCAGGTGAGGGACACACCAAGCCTCCTACCCTATGGGTGCACATTCTCAGGTACCCAACCCAGACACGGTTCTCTTTAAGACACCAGCCCTTCCCCGGTCCTACTTCCTGTACCCAGGGGGCTTGAGGAAAAGTGAAGGAGCCTTGGGGTTGGGTCCTGGCACTCAGAGCTGCTATTGGAAGGAGGCAGAGAGGGAGTGTGGCTAACCAGCCTGTGTGTTGGCAGGGACTGGGTGACCGTGGTGGCAGAGACTGGCCAGCTAGAGCAGATGAGGTTTCCTGGAGGTGACTTCCGAAGTCAGTATTGAAGGGTGATGAGTAGGACTTCATAGAATATCAGTGTAGTCATCTCCCTGTACAAACTGATTTGGCGTAAAATTATATATTCGGTCAGTTTCAATTGTGGTTGCTTAGAAATGGTCCATTTACCTGCTATAAAGTATAACATAAAACTGGCGGGTGCTCAGACACCCGTCAGCGAGCGCTCTGGAATTTTCCAATAAAATGTGCACGCATGTCATTCCCTTGTGTTGTCGGCTGTCCATACATGCATGCCGGAAGGCACGGGCAGGCCCTCCAGTGTTTACAGGAAGTGTGCACAAGGATCCAGACTGCAATTCCGTACATTCAGCTCTTGCCACCAGCTCCCTCTTCCCCAGTAGCTGAAGCTGAAGGTGTCCTGACCCTTGCTGCCACTTGCAGACACTTGAGTATAGGCCACTTGACCTCCTGTAGTGCTGGCTAGCAAACTTCTGCCATAAAGGGCCAGATAGTAAATGTTCTAGGCTCTGTGGGCCCAGCGGTCTATGGTAACGCCCACTCTGCCGCCGCAATGCCCTAGTGGGCGTGGGCGTGGCATACACCGGTGGGCGTGGCTGCGTGCCAGTGACGGCCTCCTTTATGGATGTTAAAATCTGAATTTCATGTGCGGCGGCAAAATCTTATTTTTCCCCCCAACTATTTAAAACTGTGCACTCTGTTCTTAGCTCACAAGTTTTAAAAAAAAAAAAAAAAAAAATAGGTGGCTGGTTGGATTTGCTCTACCGACCCAGCTGGCCAATTGCTGCCCTATGCCGGCCCTTACTCCCATCTCGTGGATGAGAAGACTGAGGCTCGGATACCCCAGGCCCCCTGAACCCGACTCTGGGAGCTCCCTGATGTTGATGCCACACCCATCACAGGGCGACCTGGGCACATTCTCAGCCTGAGCTGTCCCAGATGTGGCACCCTTGGGTGTTGGCCAGTGTGCCCTGGAGCTGCCACCCCACTGTGCCACTGATCCTGGGCACCTTCTCCCTGACACGGTTCCCAGGTGGCCTCTGGGCCTGCCGGGATTGGCAAACTGCCTGCCAGTCATGGGGCTGCTTGGCTCCCTCTCCTGCCCCCAGCTGCCTCCTGGAGAGGATGGGGAGGCCTAAGGGGTGAGGTGGCCGGAGTTCTGTCCTTGCTGGTCCACATACCAGTGATTTGGGGCAGCTCCTTCACCCTTCTGTGCCTTCGTTTGCTTCTAGGACATGAAGGGCTTTGCCCAGTGTCTTGTGCAATTGCCCGAGACCGGCGAGGTTGCTCGGTCGGGGGCAGCAGCGAAGGCCAGTTTAGCGGCTCCGTCTCCTTCTTGCCCACACGGGAGTCCCGGCCGTCCCCAGAGATCCCTTTATATCCTCGAGGCCACTCTCTGACAGCACGTGCTTCACAGGGGAAAGATCTTGGGGTCTGGAACCCACCCCTGCTTGGGAGCTGTGTGGCTTGGACGAGTTACTTCACCTCTCTGAGCTGCGGCCCCCAGGGATGGGGACGCCTCCCTCCCTTTCTGGGCACACGAATCGCAGGTGGTGGCCTGGAGTCGATGCCACTCGCTGGCGGCTGCTCTTTCTCAGCAGCGGGCCCAGAATTCACTCTTGTCCACCGGCTGCCCTCTCCTGAGCCCCCACAGCCCGGTGCGGCTGCCCGGGCGCCCCAGCCCGAGCAGAGGGCGTGGAAGTGGAATGTGTGTAGAAACTCCCTTCCCGTGCTGCCTGGAAGCAGACAGACAGCGGTTGCCAAAGACCGTTTGCGTACTTCTCCAATTGCACAAGAACCCAGCGCACGCTGCTCGTGCCCTTGGCCGCTGCCAGAGCGCGGTGAGAGCCTTCCCGTGGAGTGGTGATCTGTCCGTAAACCGAGTGGGGCTCTCCTGGGTCAGCCCCTCGGGGCGTCCTGTGTCACTGACTGGGGGAGACCCAGCCAGGCAAGCAGGTCCAGGTAGGAATGCAAAACACACCCCCTGCACGAGAGATGCTTCCCTCCACTGCTGTTTCTCATTCTGTCCAAGTTCATGAAGAGCCAGTGGGCAGCCAAGCGTGGAGTTGGAGGGGGCAGAAGAGAGCAGTACCGCCCCTTCGTGTGAACTGTCCCCTGCAGGTCTTCCTCAGGCCAGGCCTGGGTGCAGGATCTCAGATCTCTAGACCTCCTGACACAGGGGAGCCCCTGTTCTCCCTGCTCCGGATCTGGGATAGGCCCCGGGTGGAGGTGCCGAGGCCGGGATTTCTCTGGCTGCGAGCTCCCTGTTGTCTCAGACCCGGGCCTTGGGCCCTGGTGGCCTGGAAGGGCCATTCAGTCTCGTCTTCCCCACGTTGCGCTTGAATCCCCACAAAGTCCTTATGCAGACTTGGCTTCCATGCCGCTTGTAACAGGGCGCTCATTACCACCCAGATAGCCTTTTCCCTCTCTGGACGGCTTTGCTTCAGGTTGTGCCCGAATCCGGCCCGCGGAAAGACAGCCAAAGAAAATGTTCTCTCATTGAGATGTGAGAAAACTGAACTGGGTCCCTTGGGAGGTGGTAGGTCCTCCCCTCTAAGCCCTCCACCCCATTACTAGAGGTGCAGAAAGTCAAAGCGGAGCTCGTACTGGGAAGGATGATAGATGATTATATCCAGAAAAGACAGAGGGGGCCTCCATATGGACAGGGGACATTCACAAGGCTTAGAGCTGCCTTTTACCCTTAGAAGAGGGGGAAGGGGTGAAGCCCCCCTCGGCCCTCTTCCCATCCGCACTGTGGCCTGTGCCCCCACCTCTGTCCACAGGGCCACGGGAACAGGCCTGGGCCCAGTGCCTGCTTCCCCGCCCCCCAGCCCAGCTGTCCTGGCCCCAGCTGCCCGGCACTGGCTCCTGCTGCCCCACAGAGCCCAAGAGCTGGACTGTTGTTACTCCTGGATTGTATGGCTTCAGGGAGGGGGTGAGGGCAGCCAGCTTCCAGCTTCCCTCTCCCTCCCTGAGTCCTTCTCTGGCCTGGGTTCCATCAGTGCGGGCAGACGTGGCCAGCATGCCCAGGCGTGGCTCGTGTTTCAGAAGCACGAGTATATTGCCCAGGAAAACAGTGAAACAGCTGTGTGTCTGCTCATAGCGTATGGATTAAATGCTCTGTGATGTATCTGTATCTGGGACTTTAACCCTCGGAGCCTCGGGGGTTCCTGAATGAGCTTCGTGGGGCCTGTAAACCTCCAGAAATTATTTGCAAAATGCTGCCTGTGCATGACTTTTCTGGAGAAATCCCACCCTCCAAAATGTTAAACGTCCAACAGTATGGAATCCTATACAACATGTAAAGTTGTATCGTAGAACATTTTATCAGCATGCAGAGATAGTAGACTGTGAGATGAAAAAGGCAGGTTACAAACCACTCTATACCGTATGAGCCCTGTTTTGTTTAAAACCATCTGTTAAACACACATGCTGAGAGTATAGCTCCTAAAATGAGGACAGGTTTTATCTCTGGGGTAAGAGAAAAGTTTTTGTTCCATCTGTGTTATTCTGCATTCGCCGGATACTCTACAATGCGTATTTGCTCTCTCTGTGAAGAAAAGGTGGAGGGCGCGCTCAGTCCATTTTCTGAGAAGCCAGAACTCTCCTTCAGCCCCAGCAGCCCTTGGGCCCCAGACAGGGCTGCAGATCTGTGCCGTGAGCCACGGTCTCAGCTCTGAGGCTCCACCAGCCACCTGTGGACATCCCTGGTCCTCCCTTGACCAGCGTCCATCTGGGCCTTTCCGAAGCCTGAGACGGTCCTACGTGATTTCAGCCCAGTAGAGTGGCCAGACTCTAATTGTCAGACATCAAACATGGCCCGCGGGCCTGCACTTCCTAGCTGTGTGGCTTTGGGCCAGTCCTCTAACCTCTCTGGGCCTCGGGGTGCCGTAAAACAGGACCTCGTGTTAGGGCCTCCCTCTAGGATTGCCGTGAGGATGGGCCGGGTCGATCTGGGGGCCGGCGTGTCACCGAGGCCGGTCAGATTTGTTCTCTTTCCTCCTGGCCCTGACCTACCTGCCTTCTCTCTTCTCCCCAGGGAGCTCCAGGACTGGCAGGATGGGGTCAGCCTGTATCAAAGTCACCAAGTACTTTCTCTTCCTCTTCAACTTGCTCTTCTTTGTAAGTATGACCCGCACCAGACTCTCCTCCTGGGGGTAGGCCAGCCTGGGGGCCCTCCAGAGACCCCAGGCCAGGGATGGCAGTGGGACGGGGTCGGTGCGGGCCGAGGACAGACCATTGCAAATGCAACTGGGCGGGGCCAGCCAGGAGATTGCCTGCACCCCAGCTGGTTCTGTGCAGAGCACTGGGTGCCTCTCCAGCTGTCCCCTGTCCTGCAGCACTGAGGTCCTGGCCAGTCAGGATGGGAGGTGGGTGGGGGTGGGGAAGAGCCCTCTGGGTGTCCCCTAACTCATCAGCAGGGAGTTCTCTGAAAGCTTTCTCGTCCTGTCCTGGCCCCCGCCTTCCTCTGCCCCCTCTGAAGAACTGGTGTTACAGTGGAGATGTCACCTGTCCCCCTTCCCCCTCCCCCCCATTGTGGGGGACATACCCAAGCTCCCAGAGGGGGTGCAGGAGAGGTCAGGCTTGCGGCCAGAGTGGGGACACACAGTCCCCCTTCCCCAGACCCACCACCCCCCAGCAGGCCTCACCAGGTCCCCATGCAACGGGGCCACCCTGGGGTTGCCAGGATGATGGTGTGTGTGTGTGTGTGTGTGTGTGTGTGTGTGTGTATGAGTCTGGGTGTGTGTGAGTGTGTGTGAGGATGGACGTGTGTGTGAGCAATGGGTGTGAGTGCTCGTGTGTGTGTGATGGGGCGGGGGAGACTGTGATGTGTGTGTGTGTACTTGTGTATGTGTGAGTGTGCATACGTGTGTGTGCATGAATGAATGCGTGTGATAGACAAGGGAAGAGTGATGTGTGTATGTGCACATGTGCATGTACACGTGTGTGCATGAGTGTGTGTGTGTGATGGGGCAGGGTGGGGGGGGTGGCCTGAGAGGCCCTCCCGGGCCCGGGTGGTGCTGGGGGCGGTATCCCCTCTGTGTTTCTGGTTCACCCCATACTGTTAACTGGGCTGAAAAAGAGGATGTTTATTAGGATCCAATTTTATTTTTAAAAGCCGTGCACGTACATGAATATTTCCGAGAGGGGAAGAAAATGCATCTGTGTGTTCATGCTGGGCTTCCTGGGAACTTGGATTTTATTCTGTGTGTTTCTGCAGTTTCCAAATGTTCCTATGATAGACGGGCGTTATTTGTGGGGAAAGGACGTTTTGTGTCAAGTCACACAGGATTGTAGACGCTTTGGAAAATAAAGAGTCATTCAAAATCCCCGCTCATAACTGTAACCCAACACACAGAGACTTGCGAGTGTGTTCCTGGCACGTGCAGACAGACGCACGCCCTTATGTGCATGCACACACGCACACAGACGGCTGGGGGCTGCCTGCGGGCTGCCGGTCCACCCTGGCTGTAGCCCCAGCCCCCTCCCTCCTCACGGACAGTGCGAAGAGCCTGCTGTGGCCCCGCTCCCCCCCCACCCCGACCCATGACAGCGGGTCCAGAAGCCCCTGCAGGCAGGGCCGGGGCACCTGGGCTTCCCCAGCCCGGTGGTCGGGCCCCTGCTGGCTGGGCCAGGCCTCTGGAAAACAGCAGCCGTGCAGCCTGAGCCGAGCCTTCAGGGGCCAGCCGGCCAGGGCTGGGGGGCAGGAGGGCGGGGGTGCTGCAGTTCTACCCCTGGGGACTCTGGGCACTGAAGAGAGGGGTCTGGGCTACAGCCTAGGAAGTGCCTGGGCTTGGAGTGTGGGGGCACCGACGGCCTGTCTCCCCAGCCCCGCCCCGCGCGGTGGGAGGGAAGGGGCAGAGCCTTGTGGAGAAAGGAAATAGGTTTGATGGTTTTGGCCAAGGGGCCCCTTCCTGTCCTGCTCCTAGTCTGCCCCGTGGAGCCAGAGACTGGAAAACTCGTCTCCGGCCAGAGATTTGGGGGCTGGCTGGGGCCAGGTGTTAACTCCCTGCGCGCTGGGGTCCGGAGGGCCGATCAGGACGTGAGCAGGCGTGGGCAGGGAGAGGAGAGAGGCTTTTGTCAGAGGAGGGCGAGGGGAAAGGACTGAGACTTACAGGGACAGGGCACGTTTGCTCGGTGGCTCACTCCCTCCTCCCTCGTTCACCAGGTGCGTCCTGGGCACCTGTGCATGTTTGATCCCTGTCATGGTGCCGGGTAGTCACTCAGCCACAGAAGAGCCATGATTTCTGCACTATGTTCTCGGGGGAGGGAGGCTCCAGGCAGGCATTTGTTCAAATGAGTGATGAGATGGTAGTTGTGCCACAGGGCACTTGGCCTTGTCGGGATGGCCAGCTGCAGCTACCCCAGAGTTTTGTGTGCGTGGGGAGAGAGGAGCTGGGGCTCAGCCTAAGTCCAGCATGGGGAGCGAGACAGAGTGGGGCTCTCCGGGGTGCGGGCTGTGCAGCCCTTCCAGGAAGGGTTCTGGTCTGTTTTATGCTTGGTGGGAAGCGGTTACGTGATCAGGCTTGTGGCTTGGAAGAGGCGCTCAGGCTGCTGCGTGTCCGCAGATACATACACGTACACGTGGACAGCCTTGCCTGCGCTCCCTCCCGGCCCCAAACTTCCCAGAAAATTGCTCAGTCAGCTTAGGCTCACACAAACCCAGGAGCTGCTTCCTGCCTCTGTACTGTCCTGGGGGAGGCTGCTGGTATAAGGGTCCCGGCTCCTGGCTTAGCCCCGACGGGAGTTTCTGGTGGGGCTGGGGGCTAGGAGGCGGCGTTAATGTGGGGGCGCCCCATGGTCTCAGTCCTGGTTCCTATGGTGCCTCCCCCATTCTGGTTGCCTGCCTGGCTGGGACTGTGACTCACAGCCTGGCGGCTGGTCCAGCCACACGGATGTCGGTCTTCGGACATCAGACCCACATGGGGCTGAATGGATTAGTGCCGGGGACTTCCTTTTTAGGTATTTTGAGGCAAGCCGAGGAGGTTAGCTGGGCAGCCCTGGATTTCGATCTACTTGGGATTATGTTCGCCCGGAGGGAATTTTCTGCCCTGCCCTGCGAGTGCAGGGAGTGAGCAGGTTGGGCTGTGCCCTGTGGGTCAGGTGCACAGGAGCAGACCCAGGGCCTGATGGCCGGCTGTATGGTGAGGGGCAGGGGGGCAGGGCCTCAGGAGCCTTTGGGAACCAAACTCCCGGGTTCGGTAAAATCTTGCTTCTCCCCAGCAAGCTGTGTAGCCGAGGCACCCCCACCTGACAGGGACCCTCCCGCTCAGCAGGGTCTTGGTAGCCTCACTGTCCCCACAGACCAGCTTTCCAGGTGAAGACCCAGGACAGACCCCGGGTAGCCCCGCTGAGGTGCCACCGGCTGGCCTAGAGTAACAGACCTGGGTGTGAGCCGCTGATGGGCAGGATGGGAGACCTCTGGCAAATTGGGGCCTCAGTTTCCCCATCTGTAAAATGAGGATAAGAGCAGGGCCCATCTGGCAAGGAGGGAGGAGGGGACCCATGACCTGCTGGGAGACAGTGGGGGGCAAGTGTAGGGTCACCATCAGCTGCTATTTTCTCTAAGGGGGTCGAGACTGGGGTGAGGTACTCCCTTGGGGATGAGAAACAGCCCCGCCCTGTGCCATCAGGGCTCCGCTCTTTTCAGAAGGAAAAAAAAACCAAAAAACTGATGGCTATCCTGGCTTTATTTAAAAGTTTGGTATTTTGGGGGTGCCTGGGTGGCTTAGTCGGTTGAGCATCCGACTTTCGCTTAGGTCATGATCTCGCGATTCGTGGGTTCGGGCCCCGCGTCGGGCTCTGTGCTGACTGCCAGCTCAGAGCCTGGAGCCTGTTTCAGTCTGTGACTCCCTCTCTCTCTGACCCTCCCCTGCTCACGCTGTCTCTCTCTCTCTCTCTCCTAGAAATAAATAAAACACTAAAAAAAAGTTTGATATTTTGTTCATCATAGATTTTTAAAATTGATTTTGGTTTTTTAAAAGTAATTGCTGTAAATTCTTATTTTTCTTGGTTTTGGTTACTGAGGCTTTTTTTTGTTTGTTTCCTCCTAGTTTTCGCGCCTGAGGCAAGCACCCTGTGTGCCTTACTGTGGTCCTGGCTCCGGCTTTAATGACCACACAGCAAGGCTGCCCGAGCCCCTTTGGCTGGGGTGCTCACCCCACCGGGAGGGCCCAGTCGGCACCTGCTGGCCTCGCAGCTCAGGACCTGATGGCTGAGCTGGGGACCCAGGGCCCGTAGCGGAGGCGGGTAGTGACATGCTAGTACCCTGGCTTAGGCCAGACCCCGCGGAAAGGCCAGCATTGCAGGGGTGATGCAGGGTCCTCTGCTCCCCCAGGGAACCTGTGCTTTGACCCTGACCTAGGCGCTTCCCCAGCCTTCGCTGGCTTGGGTGGATGTGGGCCTCAGCTGGGGTCCTACCTGGGGAGGCAGGCTCGGGTTGGGGGCCACCCTGGCGTGAGGCAGGGAATCCCTGGGCCTATGCCAGCCGCTCGCCCCATGTTTGCCTTTCTGTTCCTGCCTTCACAGTGGGTTCACGATCTCATTCATCTCCAAGCACTAAGCACCTGGTGCTAAGGAGCGCTGGGCATACCGTCCAGCCCTGCCCTCCAGGAGTGCACAGTCTAGCCAGAGGAGGATGCACACAGCACGT
>NW_027530521.1:3322140-3327478 GCF_008692635.1 Crocuta crocuta | reverse complement strand
TGTGTAGATACACCTTCTGTCTCTCAAAATAAATTAAAAAGCATTGAAAAAAGAAAAGAAAGGAAAGCCAGGGGGCATGGCTCCTAAGAAAGGTCAAGGAGTAGTTGCCACAGAGTCAGGGCCCCTTGGTCTGCCTGTGGGGGGGTCGGTGGGGGAAGGTCAGGAGGGCTCCTGGGGAAGCCGAGCTCTGAGGGGCAAGGGAGCTTTGGCATTCCCGTCCGCACAGGGTTTTCCCCAGAGCTTGTGCGGATGGTCCCCGCCCCTGAGGAGGGCTGGAGTGGAGAGCGTGGTGGTGGGGAAGAGCCAGGGGGCAAAGCAGGAGGGCACCCCTGGGGGAGGCTGCACCCCTCAAAGCTGATGGACTTGGTTTGACCACCCGTGGGCATGGGGTGGGGGGGATGGGAGGCAGCCCCTGCTGTCTGGATGGCTGGGGTGTGCCAGGACTTGGGGTACAGGGCCTGAGGCCCCCCCGGCATCCCTGGGCTGGGGCAAAGATGGGGTGGCAGCCCCCGGGTGTCCTGGCCTGGCCGCAGGGGCTGCCCATGGAGCCTTCTGAGACCCCCACTGACTGCGCCCTCTCTTTCCAGATCCTGGGCGCCGTGATCCTGGGTTTCGGGGTGTGGATCCTGGCCGACAGGAGCAGTTTCATCTCTGTGCTGCGTAAGGACCCCTCTGACCCCCCTACCCGGCCGCCCCCAGACTGGCGGGCCTGGGGCAGCAGGACTTGAGCCTCAAAGCCGGTCCCTCTTCTAGCTACCCTCAGGGCCCAGCCCGGGTCCTGTGCTGACCACTCCGCCCAGGGCCCCCTCTGCAGGGGTTTTCAGGAGGAATTTTCTCTCCCTCCCCAGACAAAGCAGCCGTTGTCTGCAGAACACTGTGGGGGTGGGGGGTGGAGGAGGCTTGCTCTCCCATCCCCGCCCTTCCCTCAGCCCTGACCTAGAGAAAGCCTCTTACATTCTCCGCCCCTCCATTCCTAGGCTCAGCAAAATGCGGGCCACACCGTCCCTCCCCAGTCAGTTCAGGGAGATGTGGGAAAGGCTGGGAAAGACGGGGTGTCAGGGTCGATGACGAGCCTCCAGTGTGCCTGGTGCCACTCATGGGGCCCGTGGGCCGAGGGGGAAGCCACGGGGCGCAGCAGGCACTGTTCATGCTCCTCAAGTGCCAGGCACAGGACCAAGTGTTTTACGCATCAAAATTGCCTCAGTCCCACAACAGCCCTGGGAGGTGGGGACTCTTCTGTTCCTTCCTCACAAATGAAGACAGGAGGCTCAGAGGAGGGAAGTCCCCAGCTCAAGCTCACATAGCTCCGAGTGACAGGTATGGGACTCAAACCCCGAGAGCTTAGGTCCTGAGTGCCGCCCATGGTAGGGGGAACCACAGCATAGAAGCCCCTTCTCTCGTTCTCGAAGCAAGAGGAGAGAAGCCCAGGCCACTCTCGCACAGCTGATGAGAGCCCTTGCAGACCTCCTCCAGGAAGCCCACCAGGCTTGCCACACCAATCTCATGGGTGCCCGGAGCAGCACAGTGATGCCACTCCCTTCAGTGAGTGCGCCCTTGGCTCACTTCCCTCCCAGCTGCTGCCTGAGGCTGCAGGTTTGGCCTCAGGCCTGAGACAGCTGCTTGATTTGAATAAAGCGGAACCAGGCTAGGATGGGTGATGGAGAGGCCACACCTGTCACTGTGGCCCCAGGGGGCTGGGCCTCCCCTCTGGCCCTGGAAGGAAGCAAGGGTGATCCCAGCTGATGTGGCCTGGGGCCGCTAGTCCGGCCTCCTTCTGGGGGCGGCCACAGACTGTTCTCCCATTCTGGGGCTGGGGTCTGCATTTCCCAGCTTACCGGGGTGCCCATGCTCCCCACGCCTGCCCTACATGGGCCCTGACGAGGCCCGGGCTCCCCACTTCCTGGCCATGGCCTACACCCAGCAGGCACTAGGCCATGGGGCAGAGTCTGAAGGTCCAGCTCACCCACTGCACCCCTGCCCTCTGCCCCTTGCCCAGGCCCCAGGCACCTCCTGCCACTCCTCCCGCCTCCTCCCGGATCAGTTCTCAGCTGGAGCTGCCAGAATTTAGAAGTCCCCTAGGCACACCCAGAACGTTTTCACAAATACAAGTGCTCCAGGTCCACCCCAAGGGAGCTGACTCCACTGATGTGTGGCTGGGGGCCTGGGGCACTAAGGGTTTTAAAAACCTCCCCAGGTGAAACCCCGGCCAGGGTTCAGAAACACTGACCCACTCGAGGAAAAAGCCTTTTCTGAGAGTCACACGCGACATGAGGGTCCGAGCTGGGAGCCGGGGCTCCTGACCTGTGTCCCAAGCCTGCGTCAACGTGGCCCTTCCCCTACCCACCCCAGAGTCCATGGGGCAAGGCGTTGCATTTTGCAGTGGAGGAAACTGAGGCACAGGAGGGGGGCAGTCACCTGTCCGACGACACAGCGAGGAGGTAGAACTGGGATGTAAGCCAGGCGCACGGGTCCTGAGCTCCTGGCCCCGAGCCCCTGTCCTGCAGGGTCCCACACTTCACACCTTAACAAGAGGAAGCAAGCGCAGTGGTTACGAGCACAGACTTGGGAGCCGGGCTGCCACGGTTTGAATCCTGTCCCTGCTGCCTTCTTGCAAGCTGGGGGTCCCTGGGCAAGTTACCTCACCTCTCTGTGCCTCTGTATCTGGAAACTGGGGATAATAGAATACTTTTCAAGGTTATTGTGAGAAATGAAATGAGTGGCTACACAAAAAGCATTTACAACAGCTCCTAGTGAACAGTAAACCCTGCACAAGTGATTAAGTTCATAATAACGTCTTTAAAAGCAATAGGATTTCATTCCCATTCTACAGAGCAAGAAACAGAGGCTGGAAGATGGCTTGCCCAGAGCTGGGATGTGAACCCCAGTCCCTTTCGGTCCGGGCCCCTTCCTGTTTCACTGGCACCTGCCAGGCCTGATGAGACCCAGAAGTTTCTGCTGTGCACCGTGGAGGCCACCCCAGAATGTCCACTTGTCCCCTTACTAAGTCGGGTTGCTGAGACCCTGGGTGAGGTCAGGGACTGGTGTCCACGGACTGTTCCGAGAAACTGACACCGCACATCTGGGCTGGCACCCAGCCACCGCACATCTCCTGGGGGAGAACCCGAGTTGGGGGTCTCAGCCCTGGGCGCCTGGGTGGCCTCTTAGCCTCGCTGGGCTTCAGGGCTCCCAGGGACAAATCAGGATGTAAATCTACCCTTGTCGGGCCGTTGTGGAAATTAAGAAGATGATTCGGATAAAGGGCCTTGTTCTGGCTGGCACACAGGGCATTCTGGGCAGTGCCAGTTTCTTTTTTCTGGGAGGAGTCCCTAGGAGGAGCCCAAACCCAGGAAGCTTAGACACAGTGACACTGGACGGCCTCCCCTTGCCTGTGCCGATTGCCGAGAGCCTGGAAGGAAAACGGGTTCAGTGCCAGGAGCACCCTACACCCTCCGCAGCAAGGGCACTGCCCGCCTGCCTGGGGGCTCCTGTGAGGAGCTGGGTGGAGGCGGCCCTGCACTGGCACCCCAAGAATGGGGTGGGCTGTCCAGGGCCTTTCCGGAGCTCCAGAACACTCTCTGTCTGTGACCAGGAAGGGGAACTGAATCAGGCCCTCATATCCACCCACACTCCAGCTTTGTAGTTATTTCTTAAGGGCACTGCCACCCCCTTGGTGGTGAGGGGAGGATCTCAGCTTCTCCGAGGTCCCCCAGAGCCAGCCAGGGCTCTCCCTGCCGACCGTCTCTGTGTCAGCCCTGGCCCGGGCTGAGTCATTAGGAGAGCACATTAAAATCCCAGATTCCAGGTGGCCCCCCGGGGAAGTCCAGCAAGTTGTGACGGACCCAGGAATCTGTGTTCCTGAGCGGTCTGACTTCCGAAGCCCCGGCAGCCCAGCTCGGTGTCTGGGACGCGGTGGGCACCTGGTAGTGTCAGCGCGCGTGCCCCCTGCATCAGGGGAAAGAGCGTGCCACTGGCACGTGTGGCTTTCCACCTCCCAGCCCGGCGCCTGCCCCTGCGCCTCGCCGAGCCTCCGTGAAGTGGCTGTGCTGGTGCCTACCAGGCAGGACGGCGTCAGAGCTGGGGGTGGCGTGTGTGAGCCCCTGGAAGGGCCGCGAGTGGGCAGGAGAGGCTGGGGATTATTAGTACGGGATAGGGCCCCGGCGGAACCTGCTGGTGTGCGGTTCATTAATTCAGCAGATATTCAGGAAGCTCCTTGCGGCGCTAGACGCTGTTCGGAGTTGGTGGGGGAGGCTGGGAGTTCAGCAGGGACCAGAGTCCCTGACGTCATCCAGCTCACCCCTCCGTGGAGGCGGTAGGCAAGGAGCAGGTACATCAGTAAACCATAGTCTTTGCAGTCCAAAGTGCCAAGGAGAGAATCAAAGCGGGGCTGGGGGGTCAGGACAGAGAGGGGGCGGGGACATCAAGGGAGGCAGCTCCCAAAGCCCGGGAGGGAGCAGGCTCCTTGGGAGGAGGCTGATCCCCAGGAGGGAGCGGCCCTAGACCTTGGGCTTTGCTTGTGAAGGTGTGCTTAGTGAGGGTGAGGCCACCGGGCTGCACTGAGCGCCCCCTTTCCATCCGCAGAGACCTCCTCCAGCTCGCTCAAGGTGGGGGCCTCTGTCTTCATCGGCGTGGGGGCTGTCACCATGTTCATGGGCTTCCTGGGCTGCATCGGTGCCATCAAGGAGGTCCGCTGCCTGCTGGGGCTGGTGAGTGTGGCCGGCCCGCCGAGGTGGGTGCGGGGTGCGGGAGGGACCTGGAGGGGGTGCCTGGCTGACTCCGTGCTGCTCTGTGTCCCCAGTACTTTGTCTTCCTCCTCCTGATCCTCATCGTTCAGGTGGTGGCCGGAGTCGTCTTCTACTTCAACATGGGCAAGGTAGGCACGCTCCTCGCCCTGCGCTGGGCTGGGCTGGGCTGCGGGGGACTCGCCCTGAGGTGGGGGAGAGACACAAACCTGGGAGGTGCTGGCAGCCTCTCGGGGGGGCCCCGCGATCGGGCGAGCTGGGAGGAAGGCAGTGNAAACTGGGGACTGTCATAAATTCAACTCCCAGGCGAGCATGCAGCGAGGTCACCTTAGTAAAACCCCGCATGGTGCTTGGCATGGTTGTCCGTATGTCTAGTCAGGCCCCTCAGCACATCCTGATCCATGTCTCTCGTCCACAGATGAGGCCCAGGGAGGGGGCTGTCGCTAAAAACATTTGTGTCACAGGGAAGGCACTCAGCTTTAAGGAGCAGAAAGTCAGGCTCAAACTCTAAAGACATTTGCCCATGATGTAACCAGAAGCCGGGGTTGGAGTCCCAGAGAGCATTTCAGCATTCCCATCATTCCACTCCTGCCTCATCA
>NW_027530521.1:3318805-3322104 GCF_008692635.1 Crocuta crocuta | reverse complement strand
CCCGGCCTCATGGTCACAAGAGGCTGCCACAGCACCAGGCACAACATTGGTGTCACTGTGGCCAGAAGAAAGGGAAAGGGACAAAGGCAAAGTAAAGTCAGTCCTCCCACAGCCTTCCCCAGAGCGGGTCACAAAGGCACCCAGGCGCAGGGCAAGGGCACCCAGCCAGCCGGTGGCCAGGCCTGGCGAGGGCACGGACTCCTGGAATCTCGTGCAGAGCTCGCCCCAGAGCCACTGCCTGTGGCCTGTGATCCAGCTGGCCCTGGGGGCCCTGCCTTCTTCCAGCACTACAGTTCTCTTTTTTTTTATATTTTTTTAAATAGTTTATTTGTTTTTTGAGACAGAGAGAGACAGAGCGTGAGCAGGGGAGGGTCAGAGAGAAAGGGAGACACAGAATCTGAAACAGCCTCCAGGCTCTGAGCTAGCTGTCAGCACAGAGCCTGACGCGGGGCTTGAACCCACGAACCGTGAGATCATGACTTGAGCCGAAGTAGGATGCTTAACCGACTGAGCCACCCAGGCGCCCCAGCACTACAGTTCTTGTCCACCGACGGGGGGCGCAGAGCTGGTGGCTAGTGAGCCCTGCACGTTACCACTGGGAGGTCACGTTGCCTCAGCTTGCTCTTAGAAGGAAGGTGAGAAAGCAAGAAGCCAACATGAACAAGGAACACTTCACAGAGCCTAGGACAAGCCAGTACCTGCTGCCGCACGCACACCACAGTCACTTGTGCTTTCCCCACGCCAGGCCTGGGAGAGCGTGGGTATGATGCCCTCATCTTCAGATGTGGAAGCTGAGGCACAGAAATTAAGCGGCTTGACCAAAGGTCACACAGCTAGAAAGCGGCCGAGCCAGGATTTGAACCCAGGCAGCTCGCTTTCTGGGTCCATATTAGTGAAATTTGTGTTGCAGTGGTCCCTACCTAAGTCTGCCTTACTTATTCATAAATTACACTTAGCCTGTTGATCAGGAGAATTAGAGCTGAGTTCCAACACAGGCATGGGGTCACTAAAATCAAAAAGACTAGAAGAGGAAAAG
The DNA here is from genome assembly GCF_008692635.1 of Crocuta crocuta. Lineage (NCBI taxonomy): Eukaryota > Metazoa > Chordata > Mammalia > Carnivora > Hyaenidae > Crocuta > Crocuta crocuta. The sequence goes on along the minus strand of NW_027530521.1, from coordinate 3,321,068 downwards.
CAGTGTCCCTGAAGCCAGGGGACGAGATGCTCATGGTAGTTGAGGGCTAACTTGAATGCTGAGCTTCCTGGCAGCCAAGGCAAAAGGGGAAATAAGCGGTTTCAGTAGATGAAAGGAAGCTTACTTGGTGATCAGACAGGATGACAGTGTTTAAGGAAGGGAAACCCTTTTCCCACTCATGAGATCTGGTCTTCGTTTCTGCCCTATACAGCACCCAGGGCTTCTTTGAGACCCAGTCAATGGTACATGATAATCAAGATGAATTAAAAACTGGGCCCCGGTGAGCTGGTTCCTATGATTCAGAAGCTTGTCAACTCTATAGGGGTTTTGAGCGGTTGGTCACCTTCTCAGCCTCTGTGTTTCCCCAACTTACATTAACAAAGATGGCGCCCATTGATTGGATGGCAAGCCCATGCCAGGAGCTGAGTAGTGACTTGGTATACATTTCAGTGTTACCAGCATTTTCCAGTTTAAGAAACTGAGGCTGAGAAAAGCAAACAAAATGCCTTTTGGCCAACAGCCCCACGTAGCTCGGATGCATCAGAGTGGAGAATTCCATCCCGACCCCTCTGACCCCAAGGCCCATGCCTCCCTCTACCACAGGCTGCCCCCCTGAGGGCTGGTATCATCTCTGCCTGGCAGATGACCAGGACTTATGTCTCAGGCATCCCACAGCCCCAGTGTGAGGCCTGTTTGGAGAATCAGGACTCCTGACTCCAGTGCAGACCGTCCCACCCCACTGTTCTGGCCTCTGCGTCCTGCTTCCTGCACCCCACCCTCTGAGGCTCCACACCCCATGTCTCCTGGTCCCAGCCCTCCTCAGCTTGGCCCCCCTCTTCTCCTAGAAGGCAGAGGGGTGTTTCCTGGCTCTGCTGGGGAAGTTCTGGCACTGTGCGATCGCCCGGGTTGGAATGAATGATTTATTTTTTTCTTTCCCCGCACATTGTAAATCCCAGTGGAAGACTAAACATGCCCTTGATGGTGTTTATTCCTGCAGATGAGGTCCAGCTGGGGAGGTGGGCCTTGCTGAGCCTGAAGGAAGGGGCCTTTTAAAAGCAATGGGCCGTCCTTTCTCCCACTCCCCAGGCCTCCCGGGCAGGTGGGAAAGACTGAGCCACTGGGCAGCCCCTGAAGTGGTCTCCCAGGGATGCCTTTGGTCCTTCCTACCCTGAGTTCCCAGCAGCCACTGTTCCCAGGGGAGCCACAGGGGAGGCCGGGAGCCTGGGGCAAGGCACGTACGTACGTGGCCTCTCAGGCCCCAGGTTCCGCATCTGTAAACTGAGGGGACGCCTGCTGTGCCCCCACTCCCAGGAGTCAAGTGAGCACAGACTGCGCCTCATTGATAAAATAGAATGGGGGCCACGCCCTCAACTCCACATCCTAACCGCAGGGGCTGGAGTCCCTCCTCCGAGGCCCCGCCCCGCAAGTGATTTCGCCCACCTCTGTGTGCCTCCTTGGTCACCTTGCAAGTAACCTAACCTGAGCGGGTCCGCTCCCCATTATCCGCAATCCTGAAATCCAAAAACCACTTTGAAAAGCCATAATGCCGCTTGCAGCTCATTTGGTGGTAAAATCAAACCTGAACAGAAGCAAGGCTATTTATGGCCTCTGTTTACCCCCTTGAGGAGTTCCTGGGGAATTATGAATGGGAGAGACTGCGGGGTGTGGCACAAACCCCAGTCCCTTTCTAAAAGTGGAATGCTGTGCAGTGCTGGAGCCTTCCGGCCCCCACTGCCCCTGGAAGCGCTTGTGCTGAGGATTAAGATTGTCACCCTAAGGGAGGGACATAGCGTGCGGCCCCGCTCAGAGCAGGTACTTGCAGGGCATCCTTGCAGGGTTTACTGTGACTGTCACCATCAGTATTCATCAGTGCTTAGTAAGGGCTCGATAACTGCTGTTTCCGTTGCCATTGGCGTTACCACGAGTGTTATTTGCAAGGACTGTGGAGACCAGGGATTTGGGGGCGAAGATTCCTCTGGCTGTTTCCTCCTCTGACTATTTCTCCAGCCTCTGTTTAGTGGACACAGCCCAGGTCTGGGCTTCAGCCCTGCATTCTAGGCTGGGCTCTCAACCGTTGCTGTGTAGGCCTGGACAACTTACCCGGCCTCTCTGAGTCTCAGCCGCCGTCTAGGGCCATTCCCAGCTCTGAACTCCGGGGTTCTGACGTGTTCTCTCCAGGCAGCGGAGAGTGGCAGAGGGTCAGGAGGAAGCAAGTGAACAAACTGTTTGCCAGGAGGCATTGGGCACAGGCCATACTGCCAAC
>NW_027530521.1:3310576-3318665 GCF_008692635.1 Crocuta crocuta | reverse complement strand
AGGCCTCTAGGGCTTTGGTGGCTTCCACCAGGGGCTTGAGCAGAAGGCCTAGGGGCTGAGGGCTCGCGTGGGCCGGGTGGGAGCTGCGGGATGGAGGCGGTGACGGCGGCTGGCCCACATTGCCGTATGCTCCCCAGGGAGGCCGGTCAGGAGAACCATGATGCCCTCCTCCCCCCACCACCTGGGAGGCTCCCAGGAGGCAGCGCGCACACACACCCTAACGTACGGGTGGCAAGACCGGTTCCTTGAGGACAACGCGGTTCTGTGAGATACCTGCTCACTGTGCCGGAAACTTCGGATCCACTGGCCTGGATTTTTCCCAGCCTTGGGGGTGGGCAGCTAGAGCCGGGACAGAGAGAGGTGGCCCGTCCCTTCCCTGCTGGGAAGGGGAAGAAGGCATCCAAGCTGCCCTTCTGGAAGGGAACCACGGAGACAGTGTGGGAGGGGGACGCCTGAGCACCTGCTGGGCGCTGGGGGCCTGTGTGGTTCCTGGCAGCAGCGGAGAGAGCAGCGCCTGCCTCAGACTCCGCCCTCAAGGAGCTACGGGAGCCTGGGGAGTTCGGGTGGCAGGTTGAGTAGCTGCCTGGCTTTCGGGAAGGACGCAGGTGGCGGTGACGAGGCAGAAACGTGCTACCCGCTCTGTGCTCGCTGTTGCCCTCGTTTCCCATCAGGATCCCAGGAGGATGCCTCAGATCTGCTGTGTCTGCATTCTTTTTTATTTTTTAATTTTTTTATGTTTATTTTTGAGAGAGACAGAGACAGACCGTGACTGGGGGAGGGGCAGAAAGAGGGAGACACAGAATGCAAAGCAGGCTCCAGGCTCTGAGCTGTCAGCACAGAGCCCGACACGGGGCTCGAACTCAAGAAACATGAGATCGTGATCTGAGCTGAAGTGGGATGCTTAAGCCACTGAGCCACCCAGGCGCCCCTATATCTGCATTCTGGCAAAGCACTTGGCAATGTATCCTGTGGGAGCCCTAGGAGAGGACAGGAAGATGTGGGTCCATTACATTGCAGGGGGGCACCTTGTTCCTGAGGGGCAACTGAATGCATCAAAGAGCCTGGAGAGGTCTGGACACCATCCCGGGGAGTGGTCAGAGGAGCCGGAGGGGAGGGGGTCAAGGGAGACACAGTCTGGCCTTGAGTATCTGAATGGTTCGTCCCGGGAGTGAGTGATTTGATTTGTTCCGTATGGTCCTGTCTGGGACTTGGGAGGGAGGGGGAGCATGAGAACTCGCAGGAATGGGCAGAAGTCATTTGAGCTCAACTTAAAGTGAATTGCTTGTATCAAGAGCCTCCCTGTCCCTGTGATGTGCTATTCTGTAAGGTACTGAGTTCCCCATCACAGAGAGCATTTAAGCAGAACCTGGACAAGTCTAGGAAGGACTGTTACATTTGGATGATGCGCTGGACTCAAAGGTCTCCTCTAATTCTACTTTTCTGTGAAAAGTCACTGCAGGGTGAAATAAAAGCACAGCATTGTGGCGGCGAGGAGTCACCCCAGAGGATGGTGGGATCTGGCACTGGGTGGAGACGGCTGGTGGTTGGCTGTGGCTGAGATCTCTGGCTTCTGGGGCTGCACGTATGAGGGTTATGGTCACGGCTCTGCCGCTTGCTAACTGTTTGGCCTTGAGAAGGTGGTTTCTCTTCTGGGAAATGGGGAAGGTGGTACCAGAGGGCTGGCCTCCTTGCTGGGTGACCTCAGCAGGGACACAGGGTCCTACACTTAAAAGAGTCCATGCTCGGTTTACACTCTGGTGCTGTGTTGAAATCAAAACCGTTGCTAAGCAAGGCGCCCCGCCTCTGCGTTTGGCGCGGGCTCTAACCATGCTGCTGGCCCCGGGCAGGACTCCCCATTGCACAGATAGTACCGCACCTAAAAGTGGCTAGAGCTGCCAGAGGCTCCGCTGGATCCAGATTTCCAGACTCTGTCCCTGCCCCTCCCCCGCTCCTGCTCCCCTCCACCGGCTCCCTTCTGAGGCAGGCTGTCCCCAGTGGAGCCCGAGCTGGCCGCCAGCAACATAGGCCCTCATTCCACCAGATTAGTGGAAAGAGAAGGTCCCCCTGGGTAACAAGCCTGTTCTTTAACCACTCACTGTGCCCAGGGCGTGGAAAGCGCCAGGCAGCAGGCAGTCTGGGACTTGCCCCTGTCAGCGGGGGGAGGGGCAGAGCTCCCCAGCTGGACGTACTGAAGGGTGGTTACCCCTAGGGGAAGGAAGTGCTGTTTCGAGAAGGGAGAATCCGGTACAGAGCAGACTGAAGTCACAGAGGCAGGGATGCAGTGAGCATCTTCCCACCGCCCCGCTCCCCGTTCTTTCTTGCCCCAGGAACTACCTGGTTGCCAAGGTGACCTCCCTGAGCTCCTACGTGGCCTCTTGGGCCTCAGGATCCCAAGGCATCAGCTCTGAGTGAATCAGCCCTGCAGCCGTGGCCCCCGTTAGGTCTTTCAGCTACATCCTGGGCTGCGGGTGATGTGGCGTTTCCATGGAAACCACCCAGCCTCAGTGGAAACCACCCAGCTTCCATCCCTGTCTCATTTCAGGGGGCCTGCGGTAGGGAAGTCCAGGCTGCTGTGGCAACCGCTGGGGAATAAATAGAGACGAGGTTGTGGGGGAGGGCAGGTGAGGCAGCCTGCCATGCAAATGCCTCTGCCCCCCCCACCCCACCCCCGCTAGCCGTGCCTCCTAGAAGAGATGGAGCAGAGGTGGTCAGGGCAGAAAGGCAGCCAGCCCCAGCCCTGTGACAGGGGCCGGCCACCTAGCTCCTCTGGGCCCTTCTTACCATGCCTCTGTGGTAAGCTCCGGCCATGCGGGTTAAATGCTGGTAGAGCTTAATGGGTGAAAACTTCGGCTGCGCATCAGACAAGTCTGGGTCCAAACCCCAGCACTTCCTTTGTTGGCTGTGTGACCTTGGCCAAGTTATTGACCCTTTCTGGGCCTTGTCTTCTGCATCTCTGAAAATGAGGGACCTGGTCTGCCCTGAGGATTAAAATGAATTAATGCACTAAAAGTGCTTAGCACAGTGCTGGTCCAGAAGGAGCATTTGATCAGAGCTGGCCACTGTCATTGCTGTGACTAATTACCAACAGAAAAGCTCTGTAAATCCTAAAGCTCTGGGGGAGGAAATCAGAAAGTCCCATGCTGGGAGTTGTGTCCTGGGGAGGGGGCTGGTGTCCCAGGCCTAGTGAGGGGAGGGGTGGGGAGCTGCCCTGGGGAAGGGCCCGGTGTCCCAGGCAGGGAGCCAGGGCTGCGGCCCACCCGGAGGATGTGGGTTCTCTGAGCCTGCGTGAGAGCCGGCTGGGGGTGCTGGCGGAAGCTCACTCGCTGCACTGCGAGCGGGGCCCTGAAAACCCCTGCCTGGAAGCATCTTTCCCATGCCCTAAGTCCCCTTTCCCCAGAACCCAGGGGCAAGTTTGTGGCCATCCCCTTGGAGCCCTGGCCCTGCGCCCTGGGGCTCTGTGGTGGCAGGGTGACCGCGGGAGGCCTCAACCAGCCTCTGCATGCCAGTGTGCCAGGAAGGCCCCAGAGCAAAGTCTGCGGGAGAGGCAGGCTGGGGCTGGCTCCTGGCCCCCCGCCCCCCACCTGGAGCCTGGGGCCCTGTTCTCAGTTCTCAGGCTGGTTTCGGCCCGCCTGCCTTTGCACGGCTGACTTGTTCCTGAAAAGCTGCCTGGGTGAGAGCCTCCGTTCAGAGCTCCGCTGAAGGGCCGCGGGGCTGAGCCGTTTGTCCCCTGCGGTCCTCTGAGAACCACCATTTTCTTGGTGGGTTTGAGGGAAAACGGGTGCTTCTCCATCACCTAGGGACCCCGCATTCCCAAGGACAGAGGGTGGCCAGGACGGTCGGGATCTGGATTTCGTGGGGCCCTGGGGTAGGCATGAGGGTTAGTTAGTCGGGAGAGTGTGTGAATACCCCCTTGAGGGTGGGGTATGGCACTGACTCTACCCCCATTCGCTACTCACGTACCTCTCACCTGGCCAGGCTTCAGCAGATACAGCCTTTGCTCCCTGTGAGCTGACATCCTGGTCGACGGCAGAGATAATAAGTCCTGAAAACAAATGAGCACCGAATGACGACACTATGAAGGAAAACACAGCATATGCCTACCCTTGCAGGGCGAGGGGTCCTGGGAGGGGGTGGGGAGAGGGGCTAGAGAAGGGATGTGTTCTATAGGATGGTCTAGGAAGACCTTTCCAAGGAAGTGGCATTTAAGCAGAGCCCTGAAGGAGGTGGAGGAGTGCGTCGTGTTACTATTTGGGAGAAGGGGAAAAACGCAGGTGGTGGGAATAGTAAGTGCAAAGGGCCTGAGGCAGGAGTGTGCCTAGCAGGAACACAGCAAGGAGACCCGTGTGATTGAAGCAGAACAAGAACAGAGAAAATGAGGTTTGGGAAGAGCAGGGGCCAAACGATGGAGGGCCGTGTGGGCCATTGAGAGGATGCTGGCGTCCTAGACGTACCAGGAAAGTGGTTGGAAGGCACAGTGACGAGAGCGCGTGCCTAGAGTTGGGGAGGGTGAGGAGAGAGCCCGTCTGAGTAGACGTGACCAAAGGCGGCATGTGGGTTTCAGGAAGTGTGACCTTGGTCTCGCTCTCCGCTCTGCAGCTAAAGGAGGAAATGGGCAACATCGTGACCAAGCTCATTGAGGACTACAAAGATGGCCAGGAGGACAGGCTGCAGGACGCCTGGGACTACGTGCAGGCGCAGGTGAGGCGGGCGCGGGTGAGGCGGGCGGGGGCCGCAGGGCCGGGGCGCCAGGGTCCCAGCCTGCGCGAGCCGGGGTCCACGTGTCCGTGTCCCTGACGCAGCGTGCCCATGACTCTGCGTGTGTGTGTGTCTCTGTGGGGGGCACGGGGGCCCCTGAGTACTCCCCTCCCCGCACCCCTGCACCGCAGTCCCTTGCTCAGGGGCCCAGGGTCTCGGAGGCGGCCGGGGCTCGCCACGGTCTGGTCTGCGGTCACGCCAGGCTGGGGAGCGCTGGGGGTCCGTCCCGGGCGTGAGGGGGCTGTGTGCTCACGCGGGTCTGAGTGGAGGCCCCCTCTGGGAGGGTGCTGACAGCAGAGGAGCCCGCGGGAACCTTCTGGGGCAAAAGGAAGGTTTTATCCAAGTCCTGATCTAGGTGGCAGTTAGCCAGTGTGGGTGTAAGCATCAGGCTGTTAGTGCACTTGGAGTGTGGGCACTCCACCCCCGTTATAGTGAAAGAGACCAACCGACCGACTGAATGATAGACTGACTGGCAGACAGAATGACTGGTGGGTGGATGGGTGAATGAATGAATGTATGAATGAATGAATGATAGACTGGCATACAGAATGACTGCGTGGGTGGATGGATGGATGGGTGGGTGGATGGATTGATGAGTGAATGAATGATAGACTGGCCGACAGAATGAATGATGGGTGGGTGGGTGGATGGATGGATGGGTGAGTGGATGGATTGATGAATGAATGAATGATAGACTGACTGGCAGACAGAATGACTGGTGGGTGGGTGAGTGGGTGGATGGATGGGTGGATGAACGAATGAATGACTGACTGGCAGACAGAATGACTGCATGGGTAGGTGGAGGGATGGATGGGTGGATGAATGAATGAGTGAATGAGTGAATGAATGATAGACTGACTGGCAGACAGAATGACTGCATGGGTAGGTGGATGGATGGATGGGTGGATGAATGAATGAATGAATGAGTGAATGAGTGAATGAATGATAGACTGACTGGCAGACAGAATGCATGTGTGGATGGATGGATGGATGGACGGATGACGGAATGAGGGACTTGTGCACTGGGCTCCCAGCCTGCCCTGATGGTGACCCATTCACCACACCCACAGACGGACCTCAGTGATCAGGTCCCGGATGCTGGGAGCCCTCGGCTGGGGCCGGAGTCTGGGCCGCAGCCTCCTCCTGCCTCCCGCGAGGTGCTGACCACAGTGGTGGCTCTTGACCCGCAGCAGTGGGGGGCCGTAGAGGAGCCCTGACTCCGGCACCGGGAGGGGAGGTGGGACTCTGCAGACAGCATGGGCGCGTTTTCTGGGCTGTGGCAAGGGGGCGGCGATGTTTGCCGGCCCCCGGGCCTCACCGACTTTGTGGGTGACCAGCCGGTGCCAGGCCCGGGGCCTGTGTCAGCTGGAGGGCTGGGCGCGCAGGAAGTGGTTTTCACCACACGCTCAGATTGACCCACCATTGCTGAGTGTGGGGGCAGGCTGGTGTCCAAGACGAGCCGTGCCACCTTCAAGGAGCCTGGGGGAGAGGCGGGCTCCTCGAGAGTGTGCGCACCCTGTCCTGGGAGGTAGTTGACCATTTGGGGGGTTCCTGAGGCCGACAGGGCCCCTCTAGATCATTCTGTCAGACGCTGCTTGGATTTGGGGCTAAGAAAACAGACTGGGTCAGGTTCCCGGGGGGCTGGAATACCAACTCTGACCCTTCCTGAGCCTCAGTTTCCTCATCTATAAAATGGGGCTGTTTGCCCACAGCACTTATGCAGCACTTACTGTGTGGCACGTTGGTGGTGAGGTCTTATTGGTCATGCGTGCACAAGCCGAGACACAGGAGGGCAGTGGCTGGGGACAGATCCTGGCACCCGTCAGGGTGGGTGGGGGGCTCTGCCTGGTGTGGTAGAAGGGCCAAGGAGAGCTGTCTACCTTTGAGTGTGTGAGGGCCTGGGGTGCCCCTCAGAGGAGGTAGTCAAGTAGCTTTACAGGACGTGAAGGGGATAGTGAAGCCTGGAGGGGCAGCTGCTGGAGCCCGGACGCCTGAGCGTGCTCAGCTCGCCCCCTGCTGGCCACCCGGCTGCTCGTCAGGCACCGCCAGCGGAGGTGGGAGCGAAGCAGGGGCAGGACAGACCAGGGGCCAGGCAGGGTGGCACGAAGCTTGTCTGTGCAAGTCCACTTAACCCCCCCGGGGACCCTGGCAGAGTGGCTCTTGTCACCCCATTCTCCACATGAGGAAACCAGAGCTGAGAGAAGAGCGGCGGTTTGCCCAAGCACAGGCTTGGCCCCTCAGATCCCAATCCGGCCAGGAGTTCAAGCCCCAGTGTGGTCTGAGGCCTCACAGGATCGCCTTCTCGGGCCCCACGGAGGCTCCTTCTAGCACAGGGAGCACAGAAAGGCTTTCTTCCCCTCTGGAACCCGAACATTTTCTCTTCTAAAAGGCAGAATGGACCATATCTCCCTTTTCACCTTGGCCACCAGGAAGCTCAGCCAAATCTCACCTCCAACATGTACCCCGCACCTAAAAGTGGCGCTGGCCTGCCCCGAGCAGTTACTGTGCTCTCCGGATCGGTGCCGGACGCTGCGCCTGCCTTGTCCCATGTAGTGCTCCTCACAGCCCCGCCGGTTAGGGACCTTTGTGACCCCACTGGTGGGTGAGGAGGAAGTTGGGCCGTTGGTCAGTGGCAAAGCTGGGATTTGAGCCCAGTAGCCCGACTCTAGACCCCACACCCTTTCCCTACGTGCCGTTTGCCCTTCTCGTGCCCCATACGTCTGTGTTCTTTCAACCTGAACACCCCTCCTGTTCCGCTTTATATTTTTACTGCTCCCAGCTTGTTTCCCATGTTTCTGGTCTGTTTCCTGAGAGCCCCTTTACACTCCCCGCGGCTCACAGGAGCCAGAGTGAAACCTACCCTCGGATCCTGGCGGTTTGGGCCGGACCGGGGGGGGGGGGCTGGCCCCCGCCTCTCCGTGCTGGGACACCCCGCCCCCTGAGGGCCGGGGGCGCAGGCGGCTCGTGTCCCCGCAGGTGAGGTGCTGCGGCTGGGCCAGCTTCTACAACTGGACGGCCAACGCGGAGCTCATGAACCGCACCCGCGTCACCTACCCCTGCTCCTGCGAGGACGAGGAGGACCGCGGCGACCTGGTGAAGAAGGGCTTCTGCGAGGCCCCCGGTGGCAACTCCACCGATGGCGGGAACAACCCCGAGCTCTGGCCCGTGTACCGCGAGGTGTGTGGACGCGCTGGGCCACTCAGGCTTGCCTGGGCTATGCCCTCCTCCCTCCCTCCCTGCTTCCTCCCTCCCTTCTTTCCTTCCTTCCCTCCTTCCTTCCCTCCCGCTCCTTCCTCCCTCTGCCCTCCCTCCTCCCTCCCTCCTCCCTCCTTCC
>NW_027530521.1:3309969-3310461 GCF_008692635.1 Crocuta crocuta | reverse complement strand
TCCCTCCCTCCTCCCTCCTTCCCTCCCTCCCTCCTCCCTCCCTCCTTCCTCCTCCCTCCCTTCCTCCTTCCCTTCCTCCTTCCTTCTCCTTTCCTCTTAACGCTCCTCCCTTCCCTTCCCTTTCTTTCCCTTCTCTTCCCTTCCCTCCCTTTCTCCTCCCTCCCTCTTCCCCCCCTTCACTTAGCTGCTCCTGCCTTTGACTCATCTGTTTGCTTGCCATTTGTACCTGCATCTCCATATTCATTCACTTATCTGTTCAAGGAATACGCAGGCCCCTCTCTGCAGGCCCTCTGGGCTGGGGGTGGGCCCTCCCGGGGTGGGCCCTCCCGGTGACCGGGCACGGAGGGGTGAGGCAGGAGCCCTGGGTGACAGGGCAGTGTTCTCCCTGCGCAGGGCTGCATGGAGAAGGTGCAGGTGTGGCTGCAGGAGAACATGGGCATCATCCTGGGCGTGTGTGTGGGCGTGGCCGTCATTGAGGTATGAATCCCCAGC
>NW_027530521.1:3308814-3309858 GCF_008692635.1 Crocuta crocuta | reverse complement strand
CAGCTACTGAGGCGGCCGCCGGGCCTCCCGCCTCTCCTCCGGGCTCGCCTGCTCCCCCGGCACGTCCTGTGCTGGCTGGACGCGGGGCGCCCTCCGGGACCCCTCTGCCTACCTTTCTGCCTCCAGACTGGAGCCCGGGTGTCCTGCGGCTCCTCGGCTGACCGCCAGGGTTCTCTTAGCAATGCAGAGAAAACGCCCCGCCGCATCCCTGCGCAGGCCACCGGGTCTCTACCTGCCTTGGGCGCTGTGTCTGTCGGCNCCACAGGGGCGAAAGGCCGGGCATGACACAGAGCTGCCCCTGCATTCGCGGGGACCCCCGACTGTCCAGGGAAGGAGGGAGGGAGGAGACGCCAGGCTGGCCTGTCCTCGGCACCCCCTCCCCGGGAATGGGAGGGTGAGGCTGTGCCTTGTAAGGGAGTGGGGAGGGGCTCTGTGCATAGCTCTGTAAAACGTGTTCGAGATTTGACAACTAACTATTAAAGAGGATTTGTAACAATCCCGTGTGCTGCCTGGAGGTCCCGCTGCCCTGGAGTGGGGCCCGGAGGGCAGCGGCCTGCAGGGCGAGGGCTGGGAGGTGTTTCCGCAGGGCCCACCAGGTGGCGCTGCTGTCCCAGCCAAGGAGCCTGGCGGAGCCCATAGCTGTTCTACAGCTGCTTCAGGCTCCTCACCAGCCACAGGCTGGTGTGAGTCTTTAATTCCAGTGGCAGCACCGGTGAAAATGCAGATTCCAGGGCCCGGGGATTCTGATGCAGCAGATCTGGGTTGGAGGCAAAGAATCCGCATTTTTAGCAGCCCTCCAAGGGGATTCCTGAATCACTTTGCTTTAGATCCCCAGGTCCTGATGAGACGGAGCTACAGGTGCTCCCCAAAGAGAGAGGGGTGGGGGCAGGCCAGACAGGCTTGTCTTCAGCCGGGAGGTAGGAGGGCACACTTCAGGGACAGTCTCAGTGTTGCCCTGAACCTCATTAATTTCTTGCAAGAGACTTTCTGTGGCTGATAGGCAAGCCTCGGGGAGGCACGGGGACAGTCCTGGGGGGTGCAGGA
>NW_027530521.1:3287696-3308737 GCF_008692635.1 Crocuta crocuta | reverse complement strand
CACCCCGGCCATCTGGCTGCACAGCCTGCAAACCCCTTCGCCCCTTGGAACCTCCCCCTCCTCATCTGAATGCTGGGATGTTGACAGTGTCGTGTGAGGCTTAGGCGACAGGAAGGACACAGAGGCCTCAGCAAGGTGCCTGGCTCCCTGGGCGCCCAAACCGGAGCGGGTGGCTATATGCCTTGGCTCTGCTCACCTCACAGTGCTCCTGACTGAGCAGACGTCTTTCTGGTCTCTTTCCCAGCCCGCGACGGTAAAGGGTCAAGGGGATCCTGAAGAGGGGGAGGGTCTGCAGGAGGTGGGAGCACGGGGCCCCAGGGGGCCCCAGATGGTGCGACTTTCTGCCCTTCAGTGATGCCCGTTGTGGGGAGCTCCGGGCACGAGACTGGGGAGAAGAGGGCATGAGGGGGCTTGCGTGCTCCAGAGTAGGGTCGCTGCCCATGTGATCACTTGGGGTTCCATCAGGCCCCTGAACTCAAGAGACAATACCCAGGTGGGGCCAGCAAGTAGAAGAACGCAGAGAAACTGGGGGCCCCTTTCTTCCCCCATTTGTGTCTCCGCTCCCCACTCCCTGTAGGCCGGGGCGGTGGGGAGGAGGGGGAGCTGGGACAGCCCAGAAAGCCAGACCCCCACCCAGAGAGCGGCAGCGGACGTCAGCTGGCCGAGAACAGACTGCCACGTGAGATGTGGGTGACCCCGCTCCCGGGGGGATTGGGGCTGAGGCTGGGAGCTTTGAGAGGGTGGGCGGGGCACACGCAAGGGAGGCCTTAGGTGACCGCTGTCCCAGGCCAGCTGCTGGCCCCCACCCTAAGTGGAACCTGATGAGGGGTGTCAGCTTGGGGTGCCTCTGTGGCCTTGGCCGCCTCTCTCCTGGGCGGGCAGAGGGAAGGGGAAGATGGAAGATTCTACCCGGCCTATTCTCAAGGGCCCTGTCGTCGTAAAGGGAGACCTCACATCGTCCCCCTCGGGGAGGGTACAGGGAGCTCCTCAGAAACTCCTTGCCACCAGGAGCCTAGGGACCTGGGTTTGGGTCTAGCTGTACCTCCGTCATAAAGCAGGGGTGAGCTCGAAATTGTTTGTGGAATACTCGAAAGAAGGCTGGGAGAGCGTCAGAAGTTACTACGAGGGTGGGCTGAACGCCCAGCCGCTTCCTCTGGAGGCTTGTCCCCGGGCCTCGCCACTGGAAAGTGCCAGAGCCAGGACTCTCAGACACCCCCTGCCTCCACTGCCCCCCAGGCTTCCTGGGACGGTCCCCCAGGCCGGCTTGTGTCGTCAGAGCCTGGGCCTAACTCCCATGAGCTCTTGGCATTGTGGGCACCAAGCCCACGGGGCCCCTCTCTCTCTCTCTCACACACACACACACACACACACACACACACACACACACACCCCGGGGGACCCAGGTTCCACTGCCCTCCTTATCAGCCCCCTCCCAACCCCCCGCAGGCTCAGGAGGTCCCAAAGGGAGGGAGCACAGTCCGGCCTCGCTCACTCCTGAGCTGTCCCCAGAGCCAGCCAGCCAGCCCAAGCCCACCTGGGGCTTCCACCCTCCTTGCCTCCCTCCTTGGCCTGCTGGGCCAGCTGACGGGCACCCCCAGGCTGTCACCTCTGCCACTAAGTGCCAGGCAGAGGGACATGCTGGCCGAGAGCCCAGATGTGGCCATGGAGCCAGAGGACAGAATGACACCAGCCACCCCTGGGCAGGGCCCCGTCTCGGTCCCCTGGGATGAGGCAGCAAGTGTAGGCGGGCACCAGCCTGCTCCCCGGGTCCTCTGGGGGCCGGCGGCCGCATCCAGGAGGCGTCCAGGGAGGGTGCCGTCCAGCACAGACACTGACAATGGGTGTGGACACCGGACGTGGCCTGGAAGAAGGCCCTTCTGTGCGGATGGCAGGCGGTGCAGGGGCCCGAGGGGCTGGCCCCAGGGGACTGTTGTCAACCGGGAGAGAATGCCAGTTTTACAGGCTCGACTGCTGAACATTAGCCCAGCCTGTGCGTGCAGACACACACGCACACACACACGCGTGCACACACACATACACACATGCACGCGGACCCTGCCACCCCTGAGACTCCGCCCATCCCCATCTTCTCAGACTCAGCTGTGCGGCCCGTGTAGGGCAGGCAGGAAAGGTTAAATGTCTGCCAACCCAGAATGTTCCAGGCACAGACCCCAAACCTGCCTGTTTCCTAGCAGAGCCTTCTCCGGCCCCCTCCCTGGGGTCTTACAGGTGAACGGCTTTCCCAGAGAAGGAGGCTAACGTCACGAATGACCTTGAGCGTCCAGCCACCAGGGCGCCTGCCAGGCTGTAAGTGCCACCGTCCTTCCCCTGCAGAGGGACGGGACCGACTTGCCGCGCTGCCTCAGGGCGAGTTATCTGGCTGCTGTCTGGGGTTTTTGTGCTAAGCTTCCTTTGTTCATTGTTTGTTCATTTATTATCCATCCCTTCGTTCTGTCATTCATTCATTCATTCATTCATTCATTCCATGCATGCTTAAATGGGCACCTACTGTGTGCCAGGCACTGTTTGAGGCCATTGAGAACAGAGCAGTGAAGAAGACTCCTGACTGTACGGCACCTGCATTCCGGTAAATACAAGGGGTCCGGCACGCCCACTGGGACCCCCCTGCGCCCCCAGACACGTGCGCAGGCGCCGGCCCCGTGGACGGCGCAGTCCCGGCCCGACGTTGCTGTGGGGTCGGGGGGCCCATCCACGGCTCTGGCATCCTGTGGAAGGAAGCAGAATAATGAACAGCAGTGGACAAACAGGAAAGAGTGAGGAAGCACTCCTACTCAGCCCCCTTCCCCGCTGCCTGCAGCCGCTCACAGGAATCGGCGCCCCAGCAGCCCCCTTCCCAGCGGAAGCAAATCTCACCAAGCAGCTCCGCGCTCAGGAACCGCGGCCCGCACAACCTCTCCCTCATCCGGGACGCACAGGCTATAATTCCAAACTCCCGGAGTTACTGCGGGAGTTGCATGAGGTAACAGACACAGTGAGCTGCTGCCCAGGGCAGCCTCTCCCCTGCCTGCTTCCCCACTTCACTGGGGCCCCCCATCCCCTGGCGTGATGGACAGGAACAGGCCAGTGGAGAACTTTGGTGCCTCCGGGGCAGGAACTGCGGTTGGGTCCCAGGGGCTGGGATGGGCCAGGAAGGGGTCTGTGCCCAGCCCCTGCCTGGTGCGGTGGGGTGGGGTCCCCTTGCTTCTGGGGAACGTGCAGCCAGCAGGTAGCTGTAAGCAGCCACCCGCACCCCCAGCACCTGCCTTCTGGGCTGGGGGCAGCAGCCACAGGCCAGTCCCTCCCTGCCCCGCGGTGTCACCTCACATGCCTCAAGCAGGCCCCCTGGGAACAGGAACGGGCTTCCTGCAGGATGCTGCGGTGTGGAGTGGCGGAAACAGTGGGGGGCAGCAGTGCAGAGGGGCTGGAGGGGAGGAAGGATGGGAGGTGGGGGCTGGAGAGGCCCCAGCAGCCTCTCTGGGGGCTGTGGGGGGGGTGGCGGGGTGGTGGTGGCGGCTGACAGAGGGAAGAGGTCCAGCCTCGGCCCCTGCAGCACGCACCGGGCGCTGGGTTATGGAGGACACTGGGCCCGGGGACCGGGAGGTACCCTGTGCTGGGTGGGATGGAGGAGAGAGGCCCTGCCTCGGAGGGGCCGGCTCCCCACCTGAGGGGGAGGGGGTGCGAGAGGGGGAAGGATGCTGTGAACAGGACCCCGGCCAGAGGTGGGGCCTGGAGGAGGAGCCCATCAGGGCTGCGGGGGGGAGTGTGCCTTGGGCAGGGCAGCCAGAGGAGAGAGGCCAGGAGGCCAGCAGGCCAGGGCAGGTGGGTCTCCCTGGACCCGGCCCCCACCAGGCAGCAGCGGCAGCTCAGCAGCCCCATTGTACGTGGTGCTAACGTTCAACCTGCTCCCACCTCCAGCATGGCAGACACGAACGCTGCCCCCCCGCCCCCTGCTGGTTGTGAAAACCAAGTCCAGGGAAAGTGACATTGTGTGCTGCAGGCTGCCTCTCTGCTCGAGTCTAGGAGTAGTCATTCACATTGTAGTCTAAACCAGTGGCTGACCTAGAGTTGGCAGTGAGCAACCAGAACAGCCACACATGACTGCCATGTGTCTCCAGTCACACACGTTGAGATGCTGGGATTGGTCCCTGGAGCCTGTGGCTTAGCGCCCAGTGCCTTCTCCACAGGAGATGCCAATGGGAAAAGATCCCCCCCAACCCATTTCAGAAATGGAGCTGAGGAGGTGGTCCTTTTTCGAAGAGGCTCAGCTCGATGAAATCTGACATTTTATCCATCAATCTGTGTAGTGCCTATTGGGCACCCACTGAATGCCAGGCACTGGGGATGGAATCAGGGCTCAGCCAGGGGACCGAAGTCCCTGATGTCATGGAGCTCGCAGTCTAGAGGTAAGACACAGGCAAGAAACAAAAACCGGAAGAAGTACCCCATGTCAGGGACAGATGATCAAGACTGGGTCCTACCACCGATAAATGCCGAGAAGCTGACAGAGGAAGCGTGTCCCTGGACTGGCTGGTGTCACCTAATGTCCTCATTGTCGGGTGTAACGTGTGGGCTGCCACTCCACCAGGAGGCTGGCGGGCCCAGAGTTCAAGAGGAGGCATAGGAGCCAATCAAAATGTGGATGTGAAGGTCACGGCCTCCCGGGGATTCCACTGGGCAGGGACACCTCTCCCAGGCAGCCGAGGAGAACTATCTGGAGCTTGTGATGGTCTAAAGGCTGCCTCGCCGGGATAGTTTGCAGCTGGGGCTGCCCTGTGGGCAGTGCTGGGAGTACCACCTTCCTCTGGGGATGGAGGGGGTGCAGTTCATTAGGTCCCCACGACCCTCACAGCCACCCAGCTCACCTATGGCCAGCCACAGATGCAAGAGGGACCGAAGGACCACCCAGCTGAGCCCAACCTCCATTTTTGACAGGCAGAGTCATGAGGTAAATCAATCTGGGGGTAGTTATTACCCAGCAATAGCTAGCTGATACAGCAATGACCATAGAGAATAATGATGACGACTACCATTTGCAGAGGGCTTACTGTCCACCAGGAAATCACCTCACGGAATCCTCCCTCAGCTCTGACAGTTGGCACTTGGATCGTCACTTTACAGATGAGAAAACAGAGGGGCAGAAAAGACCCTCGTCTATGCCCACCTGAGCAGTGAGAGGCAGAGACAAGATTGAAGCCTACGTCTAGACTCAGCTCTGAGTCACCTTCTCAGACGAGCCTCAATGTCACAGCAAGCCAGCAGCCCTGAGAGGGAGTAATGTATTCTGCACACAGGGGCTGACGTCACTTAGAATGTTCTCAGCCTTCCGCTCCCCAGGAATTATGCCGCATCTCGCCCTGCTCTTCTCTCACCCCCAGCCAAGGCCTCTGATTCCAGTGTGCTTTTAGGAAGAAAGACAAAAGCAGAGATGCTGGCATCATTTATCACTTTTTTTATTCTACCTCCTATCTAATCAGCAAATATTTATTGAGGGCCTGTCATGAGTTCATTTCCATAATGTTCTTTCTTTCGTGACATTTCCTGGACCCCCGTTGTGTGCCAGGCCCTCACTCAGCCATACAATCCTTACAGGCGACACCGTGGCAGCTAGGATCGTCCCCCCACTTTGTAGATGGGAAAGCAGAGGTTCTAGAGAAGTGAAATGGCCACGCTGAGGCCACCTACCTGGTAAGTGGCCAGGACAGGATTCCATTCCTGGTTTGGCTGAATTCAGACAAAGCCTCTTCTTTTTCTATCACCAGAGCTGTGGCTTTTGCAAAAAGGGGTTTGAAATTGCCCCCCCCCACCCCCCGGGCTCTGTGTATGGGAGGGAGGGGGCTGGGAGGCTGAGAGGGGAAGCGTAGTGNNTCTTGCGCCCCTGTGTCTAGCCCTCAAGTCACTTCCATCCTTCCCCCCTGTCCGCCCGCCTGCCCGACCCTCTGCTTTGCTCCTGGCTGGAAGCCATCTGTCAGCACCGCCCCCCCCCCGCCCCCCTGGCACCAGGCACGGTGCCCTTCCCTCCTGGCTGACCTGTTTACAAATGGGGTATTCGGGGACAGTCTGGGCTTGTCCCTTCCTTCCAGGGCGATCCCTGGGGTCGGGGCTGAGCTGTAGGCCCCCACGTTTCCCAGAGCCCAGCTCCTACGGAGGCTGCCTCCTCCAGGCAGCAGGCCCCACCTAGGTGTCCCGGTGGATCAGAATCCAGTTACTAGTGGCCCAGGAGCTCTAGTGGGGGCGGGAGGGGTACAGAGGTGAGAGGCTAGGAGGCAAGAGGGTCGCCTAGGCGGAGGGGGAATCTTATCTGCAACCACAGCCGACTGCCCTCCCCTGGGGCAACGTGGGCGTGGAAAGACCCCTGCACTGGGGGCCCTCAGCAGCGGACAGCCCTTAGGTCACCTTGGACAAGTCTACATCTCTGGACCTCCCGGACCACCGGGAAAGTCCCTGGCAAACGGATTGAGTTTGTCCCCCCCACCCAAGGGTGGTGAGTGCTCAGAGCAAGGGGCAGGCTGGGATTAGAAGGGGCTGGAGAAGGCTCTCAGGTTCTGCACCGACAGCTGAGTGAGGCCGCTCTACTGGGCTTGGAGTCCTGACCCTGGAGGAGGGCCACGGCTGGGGGCAGACAAGGGGCCATGACGCAGGGACAGCCATCGTGGAAACTGCAGCCAGGAAGGGGTTAATAGCAGGCCCCTGCTGAGGGGAGAAAAGGGTTAGGTAGCTGATCTGAAGGTGCGTGGATTTCCGTCCCTGTGAAGGGGCAGAGGAGGGAGTAGCACCCCTCCCCTGGGCTTGGCCAGAAGCTTCTCCGTGGGTCAGTGGGTGGGGCACACGGTGGCCTGGACATAGCTGGTTCCCACCAGGAAGATGTACAAGGACCAGAGAGGGGCTGCCATCTTCTACGGATGAATGAGCAGAGATGTGTCCACAGTGAGATGGCCCCAGATGCCCGGAGCTCTTCAGAGCAGAGGACACATGTGTTTTCTGGGGACCGGACGCGGGCCTGGTCTGCCAAGGTGTTTCACAAGACACAGAACATCCCCTTCCTCCTCCCCTTCCTCCTCTTCCTCCTCCTCCTCCTCCTTCTAATAATCATCATCATCAAGGTTATGTGGTCTAGTAAATTTGGGGAACAAAACAGAGAGAATGCATGGACCTGGAAAGCCAGAGAAGACTGGGGAGCAGCCCCGTGGAGAAGGCACATGGTCCCCGCCTGGGAGGCACAGGAGAATGTTCTCGGGTGGGAAGGGGCCCCGGGACCCTCGAGTCAGCCTCGCCCTCTGCGAGGAGGCCTGGGGAGCAGAGCCAGCTCACAACGGGATGCACGAAGTAAAGCTTTCCTTCCCTCCGCCTCTCCTCCCCCCTCTCCCTCTCCAAGCAGCCTGGCAGCCTCTGACCTTGCATGGAGCAGGCCGAGGAAGAGGGACAGGGGAGCGAGGAGCCATGCAGGGGGGAAGGAAGGCCAGACCCCCGTCAGGGCTCCCTGCCTGCGGGGGGCCAGCATCACCCAAGCTCAAGGCTGGGACTATGACCCGGGACCCGATGCTTTCCGTTGTTCACCTGACCTGGTGTTTGCACCTTAAAGGGACCGAAGAGTTTTTGTCACCTAACAGAGGTCAGAAAACTTGCGGTAGCGGCCGCCTGGATGGTTAACTCTGCCCTTCCTTCTGCCTGAGCCGGGGCGTTCAGAAGAGGTGACGTCAGGTCCCAGTGAGACTGAGCCCAGGTTCTCAAAGTGGTGGACAGAGATGTGGCCCCTCCCCGCTGGCATCTCCAGGTCCGTCCATCAACCGGAGAGGAAATAAGCCGTCGGGCCAGCAGACAGCTGGGCATCCCTCGGGGAGGCTGCACACCAGCCTGGCCTGTCAGACACACGGGCCGCCGGATGAGCGCTCTGCTCGCTGGCAGCCGTGGGCCCTGCCTTCGAGAGCCCCCCCACCCCCGGGTCTCTGAGAACCTCTCTCCTTTCCCGGTGCCGGGTGCTCCTGGCACGGTGCCCGCTCCTAATCAGGGACTTGGCAGCCTCCTGGCGGCCCCCCCGCCCCCCGCCTGCTTCCTCTCCTTCCCAAGGTGGGAGCTTCAGGCGCTGCCAAAGCATTACTAACAGCAGGGGTGACGTCACCCTCCTGGGCCCACCCTGGCCCTGGCCCCCCTCACCCTTCACCCTTGCCTGTCCCAGAGAAAATGACACATCCCGGGATGGGGAGGGGCGTCCCCTGGGACAGAGACGCGGAGGTCCGCAGCTGCAGGCTCAGCGCGCTGGCACTGCCCTGTCTGCCCCCAGCCGCAGGCTGTTCTGTCTCCCTGGACAGCGGGATCTCCGTCCCGGAGACCGAGCCAGACAGACCTGAATGTGCACTCAGGCTCCCCCAGCCCCGCCCCTGGACGAGGGCCTTTATCTCTTTGGGCCTCATCTCTAAACAAGGATGGTTATTAGACCTACCTCGGAGCAGAGGGCGAATGTGTGGCTTCAGTGAGGTCACGTCCCTCTGGGTCCTGGCCCAGAGAAGGGAACTTGGGTCCATCCTGATCGCCTGTGGGGTCTCCATTCCTAAGAGACACCTGCACACACCTCGGCTGCCACCACCACCCCAAATAAAATAACAGTAGTGAAGGTATGAGTGGAGTACGTTTGGGAAACAATGCAAAAACTCTCTCCTGTTACCCCCTTTCTGCCCAACCCGACCTCAGTTTTTCACAAGGAACACAAGGGTTTTGTTTTGTTTTTTGTATTTTATAGAATTTTATTTTATTTTATTTTATTTTCTTACAAATAGTTTATTGTCAATAACTATTGTCAATAGTTACATGTTGGTTTCCATGTAACACCCGGTGCTCATCCCCACAAGTGCCCGCCACCATGCCCACCACCCCTCCCTCCCCCCACATCCATCAGTCCTCAGTTTGTTTTTCAGCATTCAAGAGTCTCATGGTTTGCCTCTCTCCCTTTCCCCCACCATTTCCCCCTTTTTCTCCCCCATGGTCCTCAGTTAAGAAGGAACCAAGTTTTTATTGGTGTTCTTACTATAAACATGCGTGATTAGTGTAAAAAGCCACAATGGAGGCAAATGGAAACCTGAAGATGAAGTTCCTCAGCTCACTTAAAAATATGAACAAGGAGGGCACCTGGGGGGCTCAGTCAGTTAAGCGTCTGACTCTTGATTTTGGTTCAGGTCATGATCTCCCGATTGTGAGATAGAGCCCTGCACTGTCAGCACAGAGCCTGCCTGGAATTTTCTCTTTCTCTGTCCCTCTCCTTCTAGCATTCTCTCTCTCTCTCTCTTCTCCTCTTCTCTCTCTTCCCCCCTTCCCTCTCCCTCTCCTTCCTTTCTCTCTCTCTCTCAAAATAAATAAATAAATAAATAAATAAATAAATAAACTAAAAAATATGAATAAGCAACAAGAGCCCATACATACATAAATATATTTGGAAATAAATCAAACACAACTTCCAGAAATGAAAAATGTAATCCTTGAGATTGCAGAATTCAAGGGATGAGCCAAATAGATTATGTAAAGCTGAAGGCAGAATTAGTAAAATACAAGATAGAGATTATCCTGAGCACAGCTCAAGGAAGGAAAGAGTTGAAGAATATAAAGCAGAAAGAACAGACGCAGAGGATAGAGTACGAAGGTCTAACACATGTACTTAGAATACTAGATGGAAAGGAGAGAGTGTATGGAAGAGGCCGTATTGGAAGAGACCGTAAAAACAGTTTTCAAGAACTGTGGAAAGACAGCAAACCTTCCACCCAGAAAACCCAATAATTCCTAAGCACTAAATAAACACTAAAAGTTAAAAGAAATCCACAGTGACACACATTGAAGTAAATCAGCAGAGTTAAAAGACAGAAAAAAAGGGAGATATGGTGAAAGCAGCCAGAAGAGACAATCACTTCTAATGGAAGAGCATTTAAGCAGATGGGCTGACTTCTCAACAGCAACAATTTAATCCAGAAGGTAGCGAGTGGTATTTCTAGCATATTTGAAATTTATATTGCTGAAATAAAATACTTGTTTACCTAGAATTCTCCATCTAACAAATCTACTTTTCGAGAGACGTAATAAATCTGAGAGCATTTACCAACAGATTTCTAGAGACCCTCCTAAAATCAAGAACGGGAAAAGGATATCTGCTCTCACCGCTTCTATTTAACATTATCTTGGAGGCTCTTGCCAGAGCAGTTATGCAAGAAAAAGAAATTCAAGGCATCTAGTTTGGAAAGGAAGAAGGAAACCTATCTTTATTTGTAGATGACATATTTTTGAGTATTAAAAAATCCTAAAGAATCAATTCAAAAATATTAGAGCTAATAGACAAATTCAGCAAGATTTCAGGATACAAGATCTATGTGCAAGAATTCGTTGTATTTCTATATATTAGCAATGAATAACCCAAAAATGGCTGTAGAAAATAATTCCATTTGCAATAGCATAAAAAAATACTTAGGATTACACTTAACAAAAGAAGGGAAACAGTTGAACTCTGAAAAACAGCAATAAATGTTGAAATAAAATAAGGAAGGCAGAAATAAATGGGAAGGTCTCTACCATCCATGGATTAGAAGCCCTAGTATCGTTAACATGGCAAATATACCCCAACTTGATTTACAAATTCAGTGCAACCTTTATCAAAAGCACCACTGGTTGTATTATAAAAATTGACAAACTGATCCTAAAATTCATATAGAAATCTAAGGGACCTAAAGTAGCTGAAACAAAATTGAAAAAGTACAAAGTTGGGGGGCTCACACATCCTGATTATAAAACTTCCTACAAAGCAATAGCCATCAAGACAGTGTGATATCGGTATAAGGACAGACACATAGACCAAAGGAAGCATCGACACACCAGAGACAAACCAGTACATTTATGGAAAATAGTACGTAGACAACCTGATGAGAAAGAGTAGTCTTTTCAACAAATGGTGTTGGGCAACTGAGTATCCACATGCCAAAGAACGAAGGTGGACCACTTCCTTATACCTTACATGAAGATGAACTTAAACTAGATCATGAAGCCACATGTCAGAACTGAAACTGTAAAAGTCTTAGAAGAAAACATTGGTATACATCTTAGTCACTTCGGGTTAGGCAGAACCTTCTCTTGATACAAGAGCAATCGCACGAGCAACAAGGAAACATAGATAAATTTGATATCATTAAAATTTAAAACTTTTGGGGGCACCTGGGTGCCTCAGTCAGTTAAGCATCTGACTTTCGATTTCTGCTCAGGTCATGATCTCACAATTTGTGAGTTCGAACCTTGAGTCGGGCCCCATGCTGTCAGCTCCGCTTGGTATTCTCTGATTCCCTCTCTCCCCACCCCTCCCCCACAATCGCACTCTCTCTCTCTCTCTCTTAAGTAAACATTAAAAAAATTTTTTTTAACTCTTGGGCTTGAAAGGACACCATCAAGAAAGTGAAAAGACAAATACAGAATGGAACAACATGTTTGCAAATCATACACTAAATAAAGAACTAGCGTCTAAAATATATAAAGAACTAGCACAATATTAAATATTAAATATCATAGCATGATATTAAAAAAGACACACAACCCAGTTGAAAAAACAAGAATTAACATAGACTTTTCCCCAGAAAACACATACAAATGGCCAACGAGTACATGAAAACATAAGTACATGCTCACCATAATTAACCATCAAGGAAATGCAAATCAAAACTACAATGAATACCACTTCACACACACTAAGATGGTTATAATAACATTTTTAAAAAGAAGAAAGAAAATATCAAATATTGGTGAGAACTGTGAAATGAGAAGCCTCATTCATTGCCAAGGAGAATGTAAAATGGGGCAGTCATTTGGGAAAACAATTTGGCAGTTTCTCAAAATATTATATGTAGAGTTAACGTAGGACCCAGCAATTCTGCTCCTAGGTACCTACCTACCCAAGATAAATGAAAACATACATCCATGTAAAAATTATACATGCATGTTTACAGCAGCATTATTCATAATAGCTAAAACTGGAAAAAACCCAAATGTCCTTTGGCTAATAAATGGATAATACATACAAATAGCATAATATGGTGGTGGGATAAATCCAAATATATCAGTAATCACGATCAATATAAATGGACTAAACGTTCTGAGATGCTATCTTTGAGCAGTAGATCATGGTATTTTGTCTTCTCATTGATTAAGTGTTACTTTCCAACTTATTTCCAAAGAAAGTGTTTGTCCTTTAAATGAAGGAAATTTTAGGGGCACCTGGGTGGCTCAGTCTGTTAAGCGTCCAACTTTAGCTCAGGTCATGATCGCGCAGTTCGTGAGTTTGAGCCCTGTTTTAAGTTCTACGTTATGGTGCCTACTTCAGATCCCCTGTCTCTCTCTCTCTCTCTCTCTCTCAAAAATAAATGTTAGAAAGATAAAGTGTACAGTTCAATGGTTTTTAGCATATTCACAGAGTGTGCAACCATCAATTTCTGAACCTCTTCATCACTGCCAAAGCTACCCCAAGCTCTCTAGCAGTCACTCCCCATTTCCCTCAAAATTTTGAGCCCCAGGCAATCGTTACTTTCTGATTTTGTCTCTATTGATTTCCCTATTCTGGACCCTTCACTTTAATGGAATCACACAGTATGTGCGTTGTGACAGGCTTATCTCACTCAGCATAATCTCTCCTTTGCGCATGTTGTAGCCTGTCTAGCGCTCCATTCCTGTTTGTTGCCTAATAATATCCCACTGAATGGATACACATTATACCTGTCCATTCATCAGCCAAAGTACGTTTGGGTTGTTTCCACTTTTTGGCTGTTATGAATAATGCTGCTGTGACCATCACCATCTTTTATGTTTTGTGTGGATATATGTTTTCTAGGACTGGAATTGTTGGGTCCTATGAGGAACTGACAGATTTTCCCAAAGTGGCTACAACGCTGTACATTCCCATTAGCAATACATGACAGTTCCAATTTCTTTTTTTTAATGTTTATTTTTGAAAGAGCGAGAGAGTGAGCGAGCACAAGCAGGTAGGGACAGAGAGAGCAGGGAATAGATCTGAAGCAGGCTCTCCACTGACAGTAGAGAGCTCAGTATGGAGCTAGAACTCACAAACCGCAAGATCATGACCTGAGCCAAAGTCGGAGGCTTAACCTACTGGGTCACCCAGGCACCCCAATCTGCCTTTTTAATTATAACCATTAAATTGATAATGCATCGCCAAGTGGGATTTTACTACAGGAATGTTAAGATTGACTTAACATTAAAAAATCAATGAAAATAATTCACCATACTGACAAAAAAGAAAAGCTATTTGATCATCTGAATAGAAGCAATAAAAGCATTTGTCACATTCAATATCCATTCTTTATAAAAACTCTCAGGAATAGAATAGAATAGAATAGAATAGAATAGAATAGAATAGAATAGAACTTCCTCAACATGATAAATGGTAGCTATAAAAAAAACTTCTACAACTGGGGTGCCTGGATGGCTCAGTCGATTAAGCTTCCAACTTCAGCTCAGGTCACGATCTCAGAGGTCATGGGTTCAAGCCCTGTGTCAGACTCCGTGCTGACAGCTCAGAACCTGGACCCTGCTTCAGATTCTGTCTCCCTTTCTCTCTGCCCCTCCCCACTCATGCTCTGTTTCTTTGTCTCAAAACAAAAAACAACAAAAAGCCCCCCCCCCCAACTAACATAAAACTGAGTATTTTTCCTCTAAGATTAGGAACAAGTCAAAGATGTCCACTCTCACCATTTTAATTCAACATGGTATTAGAGGCTCTGGCTGGTGCATTCAGGCAAGAAAAAAAAAAAATAAAAGGCATCATCATTAGAAAGAAAGAAGAAAAACTGTCATTAGTTTGCAGATGGCATTATGATCTATGCATCAAATCCCCTGGAATTTACAGAAACACTGCCATAATTAAATGAATTAAGAAGAGTGGCAGATATAAGATCTATATACAAAACTCCATTCTAGTTTTAGATTCTAGTCCAATAGGCAATTGAAACAAAAAGCACCACTTACAATCATACCAAAAGATATGAAATACTTAGGGATCAATCTGAGAAAAGATGTGAAAGCCTATATACTGAACATTATAAAATATTGGTTAGAGATGGTAAAGAAGATCTAATTATGTGGAGAGATAAACTGTGTATGGATTGGAAGGCTCAATAGGATTGAGATGTCGGTTCTCCCCATATCAATCAAAATCCAACTCGAGTAGATTCAACTCAATCCCGATCAAAACCCTGGCAAGCTGTTTTTGTAGAAATCACGCTGATTCTAACATTCACTTGGGCACACAAACAGCCTAGAACAACTAAAACAATTTTGAAAAATAACAAAGTTGGAGGAATTCCACTACCTCACTTCAGGTCTTAGTATAAAACTATGGGGACCAAAACAGTGTGGGATTAGCATCAGTCAGAATGAACAAATGGGTCAGTGGAACAGATAGTCTGGAACTAGACCCGCTGTGGATGATTTGTTGATTTGGAACAAAGGTTCAAGGCCGTTCACCGGAGAAGGGGAGCTGCTGAGAGTTTAACTCCACTGCTCTGCAGTTTTGCTGCCTCAGCACCGATGTCGTTTGGCCTGCGGGGACCTTACGCTGATGTTAGCCTCTCATGTGAGTGGTGCTCTAGATAACAGCCCACAGAGTCACATGCGAGTGTGAGCTCCTGATAGGACTTTTGTGACTGTCCTTGTGATAGTCTCTCTTGCCTCCCAGGGCCTTTCCCTTGTGGGGCCCCTAGAGGAGTGAAGATGCCCATGGAGCTCAACCAAACACCACTATGTTGATTTGAACTGACCATCTACCTTAGCCTCCAATGCCTCCAACGCACTCTACCCACTTTCTTCAAGAAAGACAAGGGCCCCGGGTATTGCGTCTCCCTCTCTGTCTGCACCCTGCGTGGACCTCCCGTGTGGCTCCTTGGGGCACGCCACACACCTCCTCCAGGACCCGTGAATCATACATTGTCTCTATTTCAATTTCTTCTGTGGTTTGTTGCTGAATCTTAACTCCCCATCTGGCACCCTTTGCTCCACTTACATGTTAATTTAACAGAGTCCTAACAGCAGTCTTGTCAACACGTGGTCCTGGAACAACTGAATGTCCATATGTTAGACACAAACTTTGAGGGGCGCCTGGGGGGCTCAGTCAGTTAAGTGTCCGACTTCAGCTCAGGTCATGATCTCAATGTTCATGGGTTCGAGGCCTGTGTCAGGTTCTGTGCTGACAGCCAGCTCAGAGTCTAGAGCCTGTTTCGGATTCTGTGTCTCCCTCTCTCTCTGACCCTCCCCTGCTCACGCTGTCTCTCTCTCTCTCTCTCGAAAATAAATAAAACGTTAAAAAAAAAAAAAGAAATGAGGGGCACCTGGGTAGTTCAGTCAGTTAAGCATCCGACCTCGGCTCAGGTCATGGTCTCGTGGTTTGTGGGTTTGAGCCCCGCGTCGGGCTCTGTGCTGACAGCTCAGAGCCTGGAGCCTGCTTCAGATTCTGTGTCTCCCTCTCTCTCTGACCCTCCCCTGCTCACGCTGTCTCTATCTCTCTCTCAAAAATAAATAAAACATTAAAAAAATAAAAAAAAAAAGAAGTCTTAAAACTCAACAAATAAAAATTAGAAATGGGAAACAATTTGAACAGATACTTCCCCAAGGGAAATATACAATACAGATGTCAAATAGCACATGAGAAGATGCCCAATGTCATTAGTCAAATAGGGAAATGTTAACCACAAGGAGACAGATTGACCATACCAAATGTTGGGGAGACTAGGTTAGAACTCTCATACACTGCTGGTGGGAAAGCAAAATGGTCCAACCACTCTGGAAAGCAATGTGACCGCTTCCTAAAAAGTCAATTATATACCAGCTGTACAACCCAGCCATCCCACTTCTATTTACCAGGAGAAGTAAAGGCGTATGTTTCCATCAAAGATTTATATGCCAAAGTTCATGGCAGCTTTCTTTATAGTAGCCCAAACTAGAAACAACCTAAATGTCCCCTGAAAACTGAAAAGATAAACAAATTCTGGTATGTTCATGCACTAGACTCTTACTCAGCAATAAAAAAGAATAAATATTGATACGCATAGCAAATTAGATGAACCTCAAAATAATTACACCGAGTGAAAGAAGTATGAATTGTGTGATTTCATTTTATAAAATACTAGAAAATGCAAACAAATGTATAGGAACATAAAGCAGATCGTTCATCAGCTGGAAGGAAGGTGGTGGAGGGGCAGGAAGCAATTACCAAAAGGCATGAAGATGCTCCTGGGGAATGAGAGATATGTTCACTATCATGAAAGCAGTGATGGTTTTGCAAATGTATACGTATTTCAAAACTCATCAAATTGTATGTGTTGTATATGTAAAGTTAATTCATGTCAGTTATATATCAGTTAAACTGCTAAAGTGATCAGAAGATACTGTCAACTTTCTCCAAATACATGAATGAATACTTAGAAAAGAAAAACTTAAAATTTGACACAGGAAAAATACGATGTAAAGTGGTGTCCTCTAAAGTTCACATGGGATCACTACTTTGTTTTTTTGTTTTTGTTTTTGTTTTTTTTAATGTTTATTTATTCCTGAGAGAGAGAGAGACCGAGTGTGAGCAGGGGAGGAGCAGAGAGAAAGAGGGAGACTCAGAATCTGAAGCAGGCTCCAGTCTCTGAGCTGTCAGCACAGAGCCTGATGCGGGGCTCTAACTCACGAACCATGAGATCATGACCTGAGCCAAAGTCAAACGCTTAACCGACTGAGCCACCCAGGCGCCCTGACCCCTAATTTGAATAATCCTAGGACCACAAAAGAAATCAAATCCAAGGTTTCAGATTCTTCACCGTGGAAAACACTAGGCTCAGCTTTACAGGCAAGTTCTGACAAACGGTCAAGTTTCAGATAATTCCAGTCTTACACAACATATTCCTCAAAAATCAGAAAAATGAAGATAACCCCCAGCTCATGTTTATGACAGGATGAAAACCTGGACACGCGAGACAGATATAGCACAACAACAAAGGAAACTACCTCGCTCATGAACATAGAGACAAAACTCCGGATGAAATGCTAGCAAAGTGAATCTTCTCGTGAACAAAACTGACATCACATCGGGTCATGTTCAGTGTATCCCAGGAATGCAAAGTTGGTTTGACTTTGGAAGCGAGATTAATGCAATTTAGCACATTACGTGATGAGCCCCACAGATACAAAAACAGAACTCGGTAACTTTCAATGTCCGTTTGTGAAAGAACTCAGGACACTAGGAAGAGAAGAAATTTTTCTTTAGCCTATCACAAGCCCTATCACAAACATTATAAGAAGAATCACTGAAAGGGAAGCCTGGGCGTCTCAGGCAGTTAAGCCTCTGTCTCTCGGTTTCTCAGCTCAGGTCATGACTTTGCTGTTCATGGGTTCGAGCGCCGCACAGGGCTCTGCGCCGGCAATGTGCAGCCTGCTTGGGATTCTCTCTCTCCTCTCTCTGCCCCTCCCCTGCTCGTGCTGTCTCTGTCTCTCTCAAAGTAAATAAATGAACTTAAAAAAAAAAAGAAGCATGATTGAAAACTTTTGCTTTAAAATCGGGGGCAAGACAAAGAGGCTTGTTGGTATCACTTTTAGTTATTACTGCATTGGAGGTCCCAGCGAGCACAGCAACATAGAAAAGAAGATAAAGTAAAAAATTTTAAAGATGAAAATATTGGAAGGAAAGAAATATAAGTATTTGCAAATGATGTGGTTATTTCATGGATAGCTCAAAGCATTCACAGATACAGTGCCCTTGGCTTTTGGACAACACAAGGCTCTGAATTCGGCTGCCCCCCCAACCCTGCGGTCAAAAATCTGCATATAATTTTTGACTTGCCCCCAAACTGAACTACTAATAGCCTCCTGTTTCCTGGAAGCCTTCCTGAGGACATAAACAGTCAATCAGCATATATATTTTATATGGGATATGTATCAAATCCTGCATTTCTACAATAAAGTAAGCTAGAGAACAGATTATTTTAAAAATCGCAAGGAAGAGAAAATACATTTACAGTCCTGTACTGTATTTATGGGGAAAAAAATCCACCTCGAAGTGGACCCACGTGGTTCAAACCCGTGTTGTTCAAAGGTCAACTGATTTGGGATTAACAAGAGAGTTTAGCAAGGTTGCTGGATATGAAATGAACAGAGAAAAATCCATTACGTTTTGAGTCCCAGGACTATTAGAAAGTGTAAATAATGAGAACGGCGGTCCCGCCTCCCCGTGTTTGTACGAGGATTGGGGGATAAGCACAGGACGAGCAAGTGCCAAGGGACCAAATTAGTAAACGTTAAATGTCAGTTCTGGTTGCTCCTCTCCAGGCCACGGAGCTGGGACCCACCCCCCCAGGGGACCACACCTCAGGACTCGGCTTGTGACCCTCCCCCAAATATCCATAAGGCAGAACGTTACTGGGGCCACAGGAGACGGGGTACCATGGGGCAAGAGCCTGGAGAGAGCCGCTTTCTATCCGGAAGCGCTTTATGGGGAGCCTGCAGGGGGCAGACCTGAGAAGAACCGGGAGGGGCCAGTGTGGACGACGGCTAGAGGTGGGAGCCTGGGGAGAGTGACAGGGGTCCCTGAGGGCTGTAGCCGGTGGGTCGCGGCTCCGTCCTGTGCTTGCCTCTGAGCTCAGCGCGGCCATCCACTCCATCTCCTGCTGCACCCCACCCTGGTGGCTCCCCTAGAGCTGGTGGCCTTCCCACCTGTGCCCATGAGGGTTGGAGAGAAGCCTCTGGCCTGGAGGAAACCTCTGCGAGCTGTTTACTGCAGGACCCAGGGTGGCCTCGAGCCAGGGCTGAGTGCTGACCGAGCCAGGGCTGAGTGCTGACCGAGCCAGGGCTGAGTGCTGACCAGGGACTTTGGAAGGAAGAGGGAAGGAGACTGGATGTTTGAACAGCTGGGGTGGATCAGGGGCTGCTGACCGCCCCTCCTCCCCTNGGCTATTATCTGCCCTCAGCCGGCGGTGGGTCCGGGGCAGGGGTGCGTCCCAGCGCACAGGCAGAGTTGGGCTACAGAGAGCTGGGTTGGAGGCTCAGCCCAAACCAAACTCTGACAGTGAGTCCATCGGAAATCACCGCTAACCTGGGGAGGATGAAGTACAAAGGACACCTTCCCAACGAGACCCGGGAGGCGGCAAGCCTCCCCTCCCAGTGCCCCACGGAGCCAGGCCTGGGACCGTGGCACCTGGGCCTGGAACCCGGGGGCAGCCCCCAGGGTGGGTTTTCCTAGCCCCGAGCTCCAATCACACCTGCCCCCAGAGCCAGCCGGAATGCCTTACGGGGCTGCAGAAATGGCCTTTCGGAAGCCGCGGCTCGTGAATGTGGCCTCCGCTGAAACCTGTCACATTTATCGGGACCGCCAGCCTCCTCCTGCTCATTCTGCACACGATGCATCGCAAGGACTGGGTGCCTCCATGGTGGGCACTCTGCAGCCACCTGCCAGTGACCGTGGCCCCGAGTTCTCTCCCGCTTTACAAAGCCTGCGAGGGGCTGACCTCATGATGTTCCACGTTGTCCACACAAAACCATGTGCTCAGAGAATCGGCTGCAGGGACCAGAGTCGCACTGAAATGCGACCAATGCACTGAAACGGGAAATTCTCCAGGAAATCTCAAAGAGGCTCCAAGAGAATTACCCGGACCTCCAGGACGGAGGACTTTCATCGTAGGTGGTGGGGGACGAACCACAGAATCAGTTACAGGGACCTTGACAGAGCGACTTGCCCCTGTCCCCACCGCCGTTCCCTGCCCACACCCACCCCCGTGCCCAGCCCCTGGGTGGGAGGCTCTGGAGGAACACGCTCAGGTCCCAACTGCACAGCTCCTCGGCTGTGTAATCTTGCTGGGCCTCAGTCTTCCCGCCAGTAAAATGGGGGTTAGTGACTCCCCCTCACAGGGTTGTTGTGAAGACCAGATGAGACATTCCGGGTTTGCTGACAGCCTCCCACCCCTGGCCTGAGAGCTGGGGTTTCCTGCCTCCCAGCGGATGGCATCCCTGCCATTATTATTTTTCCAGGGCTTTCCTGCCCAGCCACTGCACACAGCCCATGGGCTGTGGGGAGGGGGTGGCTGCAGGGCGGGGGGCGGATGGACCCGTGGATTTGCTGACTCTGCTGCCTCCTGCCTGGGTCGGCGTGGGAGGAGGCTCCAAAGGACGGAAACGGCCTCTGGCCTCTGTGTGTTGCCGGCCACAGCCCTGTTTCCTTTGTTGTTACCTGCCAGACGCCGCAAGGTCTCAGGGGGCAGAGAAGTATCTGGAGGTTGTGGGATGGAAGAAGCCATGGGTGTGAAGTTTCTGGGTCCCCCCAGAAGAAACATAAATGCTGGGCTCTCCGTTCTGTTTCTCCCTGGCTGCTTCCCTCCGCTGTCACCCCATCCCCCTCAGAACTTCTTTCCTCTCCCCCTTCACGTCCGCAGATGGGCATGGGGGCAATACTTGGTTGGGCCCACTCTGGGCAGGCCCTGGGCGTATGTCGGTGCCTGAGCTGGGGCTCCTGGGGTCCTTCCAGTCCTCCGGGGGAAGGCAGTCACGGAAGCATGTCACTCCGACCAAGGACTTTGGGGCCCAAAGCCTGGCAGAGATGGAAGGAGGCACAGGGAGGGGAGAGCATAGGTGGATGGATGGAAGATGGATGGTTGATTGGATAGATGGATGGGTGGATGGATGGGTGGATGGATGGGTGGATGGATGGGTGGATGGGTGGATGGATGGATGGATGGGTGGATGGATGAGTGGGTGGATGGGTGGGTGGGTGGATGGATGGATGGGTGCATGGATGGGTGGGTGAATGGATGGGAGGGAGAATGGATGGATGGATGGGTGCATGCATGGGTGGGTGGATGGATGGGTG
Organism: Crocuta crocuta; assembly: GCF_008692635.1. Lineage (NCBI taxonomy): Eukaryota > Metazoa > Chordata > Mammalia > Carnivora > Hyaenidae > Crocuta > Crocuta crocuta. The sequence goes on along the minus strand of NW_027530521.1, from coordinate 3,287,877 downwards.
GGTGGATGGATGGATGGATGGATGGGTGGATGGATGGATGGATGGGTGGGTGGGTGGATGGATGGATGGATGGGCAGTTGTATGGGCGGATGGTGGGTGGGTGGGTGGATGGATGGATGGGTGGATGGATGGGTGGATGGATGGGTGGATGGATGGGGTGGGGGGGGGGGGGGTGGGGGGG